>NC_071657.1:59656876-59679376 GCF_014839835.1 Dryobates pubescens | reverse complement strand
CCCCTGCTGGTGATATTTATTTTTATTTGGGTACCACAAAAAAATGACAGAGAGAAATGAGAGAGAGAGATTAGGAACAAAAAGAAAGAGGAGATCAGGCTACTCTGAGCCTTTCAAAAATTGTTACAGGGTTTTTTTTCATGAGATTTTGCTCTACATTATGCTGCCTGTACAACACAGAAGTCAAATTACATGATGCCATTGTAAATGCAGTTTATGAACATACCTCCACTGAAATCATTATCAAAGCTCACAGCCACTTCACCAGCCCTATATTTATACTGTTCCTGGTCTCAAGTATACTTCTAAAGGGATACAAAGACCCAAGGCAAATTTGGATGAATTTTACTATTGTGTGAGAAACCAAGGTCTGCAAATCCCTGATTTTTAATAACATCCCAGTTACTAATGTACAAGTCTGTGGCGTATCTGCACAGCATCAAATTTCCTTCATCGTTAATATAAATACTCCCAACATCTTTTAAGGAAATTTTCATGTAATTTCCCCAAAATGACCTTACAGTTCAAAACTAATTTTAAAAAACATACATATACATACCCATACCCGTATTTTTTTTTTAAAAGTTTTAAATATATATATATATACACACACATATGCATAGATAGATAGATAGATAGATAGATAGATAGATAGATAGAAAGATAGATAGATATAAATCTTGTTAAATAATTTACCACTAAGATTTTAGATTATATCTGTTGCTAATACTGGGAGAAAATTCACCTACCTCCTCTGATTATCTTTGATAGACTGATGGATTGGCAGGGGGAGCCTTTGAACACTCTCTTGTATTTTTAGATTATGTGTTTAGCATTCTTAAATCATTTATGTAATTCAATTTTCTGACATGAATTTTCATGAAAAGAAATTTGTGGTTGCCTGTTAAACATGCAGGAAAACAATTTTTAACATTTGTACATGGAAGCAATCACATCAGAGCTACCTACATGCTCACCTAATCAGAGAGCAAAATCAGCCCAGGGCAACTGGTTTGACTCCACGTATGTACACATCACAATATGAATTGCAAATATTCACAAACTGCTCACACTTTAGCTTTTTAAAATCAAAAACTCTACCAACATGGTCTTGCCTAACTATTTACTGAAAAACTCAGGGGAAAGCATGACCTGTTAGTGGACAATCTGTGACCAGGACAAGGAGTCAAATTCAGCTGATTAATGTATCTCTGCTTTTCAGGAGTGGGACATGAGCCTCATATAGCACAGCACTGTGCCTATAGAAGGACAAGCTGCACAGAATATTGTAAATTAAGAAGACATCTGGTTTGTTCCTTTAGTTGGTTTATTCTTGACACCTAAATAAATCTTGAACATTGATACAGATAGGTAATGGATTTGATGAACTTAGAAGTTCATCAACTTTCCAACAGAAATTAGTCATTTCCATTAAAACAAAACAAAACCCCAAACCCCCAAAACCAAACATTTTTCTCCTTTCCTTCTTTAGGGATCTGGGTCTGACTTTACACAAAATACAGCAAAAAACAGTAAAAAACCCAAAGTCACAAAACAGGAAAGAGCAAACACTTAGTAATTTACAAACATCTACGAACATCAAGGGTTGTATTTTTTGGGTTATTTTTCAAACTTACATTTAAGTGCAGTGTCATATTACAGCACAGCAAGGTTTATTTGATGCTGCCCTTCTGGTTAGCATACAATCATAGAATCATTAAGGTTGGAAAAGACTTTTAAGATCATCAGGTCCAACCATAACCCAACTTCCATGATCCCTGAAGTGCCACATTTACACACTTCTTGAACACCTTCAGGGATGGCAACTCCACCATCTCTTTAGGCAGCCTGTTCCAGTGCCTTATCACTCTTTCCATAAAGAAAATTTTCCTAATATCCAATATAAACTTTCCTTGGCATAACTTAAACTGATTTCCTCTCATTCTATCAGCAGTTACTTGGAAGAAGTGGCCTTACTACAACCCCTTTTCCGGTAGATATAGAGAGCAGTAAGATCTTACCTTAGGCTTCTCTTTTCCAGCTTAAGCAACCCCAGCTCCCTCAGCTGCTCCTCATATGACATGTCCTCCAAAGCCCTCACCAGCCTCATTGCTCTTCTCTTGACACACTCCAGGACCTCAGTGTCTTTTCCACACTGTAGTGCCCAAAACTGAACACAGTATTCAAGCTGTTGCCTCACCAGGACCAAGTACAGGGGCATGATCACTTCCCTACTCCTGCTGGAAACACTGGTTTTGATACAGGCCAGGATGACACTGTCCTTCTTAGCAACCTGGGCACACTGCTGGCTCATGTTCAACCAGCAGTCCACCAGCATCCCCAGATCATTTTCCACTAGGCTGCTTTCCAGTGACACTTTCCCAAGCCTATAGTGTTGCTAGGGGTTGTTACAACCCAAATGCAGGACCTGGCACTCGGTCTTGTTAAACCTCATTCTGTTGGCCTCAGCCCATCGATCTAACCTGTCAAGATCTCTCTGGAATGGACTCCTATCCTTGAGCAGATCAACACTGCAGCTCAATTCAGTGTCACCTGCAAACTTGCTGATGGTGCGCTCAATCCCCTCATACAAGTAATTAATGAAGATGATAAACAACCAAGGACTAACAATACTGCATCTCAGTGAACACAGATTCTGGAACAAATATCCAGCAATGGGGGAAAAAGATTAATTTAAAAACCCACACAGTTATGAGTCTTCCAGTGCTTCTAAGGTGAAAGCAAGCAGAAATCTCTTTTGTATATATGAAGAGGGAGGGAAAGGGAGAAGAGGACAAGCCCAAGCAATCACTGTAGATTGCTTCACACATCTCTGTTATCTCAGCTACTGTTTGACACTCAGAGTGTTGGAGAAGCCCGTAATTAAATGACTTCTTTAGGAAGTCTGCCTTGCTGATTCCATGTACATACTTGTATCATCTAATTAGGTTTCTAATCCACATACATTGTGACCAAAGTTTTTTAACTCCATGATTTACAACCACAGGCAGGGAGTACAACACAACACAAACTGATGAGGATGCTATGTATCTTAAAATAAAATATAGAAAGGGGGAAAGTCCTAAAATATTAAAAGGATCTATTTTTCAAATCTCCTATGTTGCTGCCCTGTGTTCACGCTCCTGGCTTCTACATTCCTGTGTCAGGTAGTTCCATCCTGTTGGATTTTTATCATGTCCTAGTATTTTCCTCTGAGAAACACTAGAGACATTTTCTTCATCATGTGGGCCTTACCGATGGTTCTGGTTATGCTAAATAGAGATTGTCAAATGCTACCACTGTCAGATGATAAAGCCAGTATTTTCTCTATCAACTTGAGGAGAAATCCTACATTTAATTTAATTTTTCCTTTCACATATCTAATTTTAAACACTATTTGAAATGTTATCCACATGGTTTAAATTGGTGGTGGTGGTAGTAGTGGTGGTAGTAGTAGTAGTCCATCTTTGTAAAGGTTTGCAGAGGGCATCTTAAAAACAACGAAAGTGGTGTATCTAGATCCCTTTTATGATGAAACTCTAATACATTTTCTTTCCAAAACAAGTAATCACTAGTTGCACAAACCGTACTACCCATCATTAGCCCATTGTTTTCAATACAATATTGTTGATTTCTGCTCTGATATAACCGATCTTTCATAGTATGTGTTCACTAGTAGACCTAAGAGGATATATTGTCCAAGTGAGGGCTTCTTCATGTGACAGGCTATGGAACAGAGTCATTAAAACCAACAAGTTAAGGATCTTAGAGGTAGTATCAGCTTGTTACCTTTTATCTCCATAGATGAAAGTAGCAGAAGTAAGAACTTCTCATGTGTTCTCTTTAATCTTGGAAAATCGTGTTGTTTAATGAGGCCTTTATTTTCACCATTTCCCTATGTGAGAAGCTGAATACAGAGAAGATGATGCTCATAATGCTGCTTTTACAAGCATTTTCAAGTTGTTAGTTATTTGATTCATCTTCTCACCTTTCCTAAGACAAGCATATGAGTTTCAATGACAGCTTAATCTCAGCTACTGGCACATTTTGCTTTATTCCAGTGAGATAAGCAAAGCATGGGACTAGAAGACAGTGGTTAGTTATCCTGCAGTTAGTGCAGATTACTGGCAGTCAGTAGGCATGGATTCCTCATCTACAGCTTGTCCCTGCTTTCCTTTCAGATGTTATCTATGGTGTAAGAGGAAGCCAATGAAGCACTCACTTCAGGACTCACAACAGGACCAGTGGATGGAGAGCACTGTTACCTAAGGACAAGGTATCATTTTTTTGGGGGGAGGGGAAATGAAGATCCAGAAAATGGTATTCCATGTTTTTAGCTCTATAATGACATTCTTTGGCAACAAGCCAGACTTTAGCCACCCAGGGTACTCTGGGATGTTAAAAGATAAAAATGTTGTAATACTCCATTTGCAATTACAAAACACACTTTTCCAGCAAGATACTGCCATGTCCTCATTAAATGACTCAGCAAATGATGCTAGAAGATGTATAGATTGGACCTATTAAATACAACTGCAAAGCAGACTATTTCATTCTACAAAAGTAAAGAAATCTTAGCAGTAACATGGGTAAGCTAAGCTCCACTCTGTAAAAATGCATTGAAAATATACACAAAATTTAATCTAAGTCCATAAAATATTTCTGCTGCATTTAGCCTAAGACCACATTTTTAGACACAAGCAAATAAGAAGTTGTGGTGCCACAGTAGCTGTATGTCCTCATTACATTAAAATAAAATGTTATTTGGATCACTTGTGTTCCACTAGAGTGCTGTGTTTTAAAAAGTGCCTATGCTGATATAAACAGTCCAACACTGCCTTTCATGAAATTACAGTCGCTCATTTCATCAGTGCTACACATGGCAGAGAGAGATAACTAATTAACAGAGAATTCCCTATGAAAACATAATTCTAAACCATTTTGGCTTCCCCCTTCAGCAGATGGACTGCAAGAGGTACTACAGGAAAATGAATCAAGCTTACTGAGTGATGGGCTCTTTTTTGGGTTTTGGTATTGGGGTTTTTTTTCTTCATGCCACAGATATTTTTTGTCATCATGGTAGTAAATCTGAATAAAATCCAGCAGTAATATGTTCAGAATAGTACTCTAATATATTTAGGCAACAGAATCCACAGTTAGGTCTGATTTTTTGGAAATACTGAGAATCAAACTGTTTCCTTTAGTTTCATTCCATGGAAGGAGCCACACAGAGAGCTAATGAATGTGGGTGGAGCTGCCACCACTTACATGTGTGGAGAAGAGGCCAAATGAGAGTTCATTTAGGCCAGCTGATCATATATCCAAGCATTTGCAGCCAGGAACTTCAGTGAGGAAAACAACTCTTTGTTCGTACATCACCTCTTGTTTTCTATATTAAACAGAGAAAGACAACATATTGCCCAGACATAACACTGGAAATCAAGGGCGGCTCACGTTCAGTGCCCTCGTGCATGGCTCTGGACAGTCAGATCAGTGTTATTTCTGTCACTCGATCTTGGATCTGGACAGTCAGATCAGTATTATTTGTGTCACTCTATCTTCCTATGGAAGCAGCCTTCACTGCCAGGAGTGGGGAGATATGCTCTCCACAGCCTCCAATTCACTGGAATGTTGGAGAGTCCACCTCTTCAGCAACAAAGGAATAACTCACAGGAAGCTGAGTGGAAAATGCAGCCAAGTCCCCTTTTTCCCCCTTGCCCTAATATGCAAAGCTGAATTATCTTCTCTTACGTTCTTTTGAATTCAACAGAATTCTTTTTTGGTGTTAAGAACGGTAATATGGTAAATGTCTGGAACTACAGCTCTTTCCCATACACTGTTACTTATGGTAGTCTGGAGAAAGGTTTGAGAGCAAATGTGTGTTACTCACTCCTGGGGCATGATCAAATAGATCTAATTTCTTTGGGACGAGGAAAAGACTGGCAGAAACAGCACCTCAACGGATGCATTCAAAAAGGTGCTAGTGATTTAAAAAGCATACTCATTCTGCCCTCTATAATCAGTTCTGAATGTCTTCTGCATCTTAATATATCTCACTTCTTCCTAAAAGCTTGTTCCTGACTAACACCTGCTATGGGAGATCCCTTTCTACAAACACAGGTCCCTGTGTTATAAGCATACAGTTAGACTGCTGCTACCCTGTGAAGGCCCATTCATTCCTTCCCCACTTCTGCAGGTTCTTGGCACTCCTAAGTCAATGTGGGTTGTGGAGTCTTCCAGATAATCCTCTTCAAGCTCACAAAGCACATCCAGAGAATATGTCCTGAGTAATGGCTGAAATGCTCACAGAGGGTGAGGCTGAAACAGACATTAACAAGATTGTTTCAAACAAGCTGCAAACAGGTGGCAAGAGAGCCCCGGGGCTTTAAAGTCTTCCTGAGTCCATCCTGCACTTGCAAGATACTGTTCCTAACCTTTATTTCAGTTTCACTGTCAATAGAATTGAGCTTAGTGATGTCTATCTTTAGGACTATTGGTAAAAACTAAAACCTCTTCACAGCAGAGAGGAGGCAGTCTAGGAGGTTCTTAGACTGCATAGAGGACAGCTTCTTATCCCAGGTGCTGCGTGAGCCTACCAGGGGCAAGGCTATGCTTGACCTCCTCTTCACCAACAGGGAAGGGCTGGTGGGTGATGTGGTGGTCGGAGGCTGTTTAGGGGCCAGTGACCATGAAATAATAGAATTTTCAGTATTCAGTCAAGCTAAGAGGGCCAGCAAGAAGACCTCCACTCTGGACTTCCGGAGGGCGGACTTCAGGTTGCTCAAGGAAATAATTCAGAGGGTTCCTTGGGAGAAAGCCCTTAAAAATAAAGGGGTCCAGGAGGGCTGGACCTGCTTCAAGAAAGAGCTGATGAAGGCTCAGGAGCAGGCTGTGCCAATGTGCCGGAAGAGGAGCCGCCGGGGCAGACGGCCAGC
Organism: Dryobates pubescens; assembly: GCF_014839835.1. Taxonomy (NCBI): domain Eukaryota; kingdom Metazoa; phylum Chordata; class Aves; order Piciformes; family Picidae; genus Dryobates; species Dryobates pubescens. Next base: position 59,672,441 of record NC_071657.1, on the reverse strand, counting down.
CTGGCTGTGTAATGAACTTTTAATTGAACTAAGGGAAAAAAAGAGGGTGTATAATCTTTGGAAGAAAGGTGAGGCAACCCATGGAATGTTTAAAGAGGTTGCTAGGGCATGTAGGAGGAAAATTAGGGAGGCAAAAGCATATTTGGAACTTAAACTGGCCTCTGATGTGAAGGACAACAAAAAGTCCTTCTATAAATATATTAATAGCAAGAGGAAGGGCAGGGACAACCTCCACTCCTTGGTTGACATGGAAGGAAATGTTGTAACACAGGATGAGGAAAAGGCAGAGGTACTTAACACCTTCTTTACCTCAGTTTTTACTAGCTGGAAAGAACGTCTACCAGACAGCTGGCCTGCAGAACTGGCAGAGGGAGCCAGGGAGCTGCATGGTTTCCCTGTGTTCCATGAGCAAGTGATAGGAGCTCTCCTCAGCAGCTTGGACCCCCACAAGTCCATGGGACCAGATGGGATCCATCCTAAGGTGCTGAGAGAGCTGGCAGATGAGCTGGCCAAGCCACTCTCCATTATTTTTCATCAGTCCTGGCTCACTGGAGAGATCCCAGCTGACTGGAAGCTGGCCAACGTGGTACCCATCCACAAGAAGGGCCGGTTGGATGAGCCAGGGAATTACAGGCCTGTCAGCCTGACCTCAGTGCCAGGAAAGATTATGGAGCAGGTCATCCTGAGTGCAATCACGCAACACTTAGAGGATGGCCAAGGGATCAGGCCCAGCCAGCATGGGTTTAGGAAGGGCAGGTCCTGCCTGACCAACCTGATCTCCTTCTATGATCAGGTGACCCGCCTGGTGGATGTGGGGAGGCCTGTGGATGTAGTCTACCTGGACCTCAGCAAGGCCTTTGACACCGTTCCCCATAGCAAACTCCTGGCCAAGCTGTCAGCCCATGGCTTGGATGGGAACACACTGAGATGGGTTAGGAACTGGCTGGAGGGCCGAGCCCAGAGAGTGGTAGTGAATGGTGCCACATCCAGCTGGCAGCCAGTCACCAGTGGTGTGCCCCAGGGATCAGTACTGGGCCCCTTGCTCTTTAACATCTTTATTGATGATCTGGACGAGGGCATCGAGTCCATCATCAGTAAATTTGCTGACGACACCAAGCTGGGGGCAGGAGTTGATCTGCTGGAGGGTAGAGAGGCTCTGCAGAGGGACCTCGACAGGCTGGGCAGATGGGCAGAGTCCAACGGCATGAGATTTAACACATCCAAGTGCCGGGTTCTGCACATTGGCCACAGCAATCCCATGCAGAGCTACAGGCTGGGGTCAGAGTGGCTGGAGAGCAGTCAGGCTGAGAGGGACCTGGGGGTGCTGGTCGACGGTAGACTGAACATGAGCCTGCAGTGTGCCCAGGCAGCTAAGAGGGCCAATGGCATCCTGGCCTGCATCAGGAACAGTGTGGCCAGCAGGAGCAGGGAGGTCATTCTGCCCCTGTACACTGCACTGGTTAGGCCGCACCTCGAGTACTGTGTCCAGTTCTGGGCCCCTCAGTTTAGGAAGGATGTTGACTTGCTGGAACGAGTCCAGAGAAGAGCAACAAAGTTGGTGAGGGGTTTGGAACATAAGCCCTATGAGGAGAGGCTGAGGGAGCTGGGGTTGCTTAGCCTGGAGAAGAGGAGACTGAGGGGTGACCTTATTACTCTCTACAACTACCTGAAGGGAGGTTGTAGACAGACGGATGTTGGTCTCTTCTCCCAGGCAAGCAGTACCAGAACAAGAGGACACAGTCTCAGGCTGCGCCAGGGGAGATACAGGCTGGATGTTAGAAAAAAGTTCTATACAGAAAGAGTGATTGCACATTGGAATGGGCTGCCTGGGGAGGTGGTGGAGTCACCATCACTGGAGGTTTTTAGGAGAAGACTTGACGGGGTACTTGGTGCTGTGGGTTAGTTGCTTGGGCGGAGTTGGATTGGTTGATGGGTTGGACGCGATGATCTTGAAGGTCTCTTCCAACCTGGTTTATTCTATGTATTCTATGTATTCTATGTATTATTAAATGGTAGAAAGAGTGGAGTCTTTGGATTCTAAATACAATGGTCATCTGGCAAAACCTGAGAGGGAAATATCTCACTGAATAAGAACTGAAATTATCGTTGACAATTATGTTTTATGCTACTGTGTTCATACACAGATGTTTAGTGGTCTTTCTAAAGGCACATTAAATGTTTTTTCTTCTTTTCTTACAGGAAAGGGAAATGTAAGTAAGTGAATGTCATAAAAGCATTTTCTAAGTTTACTATATTTAGTCTTATATTCTCATCTCAGTTTCAACCTGATTCAGCCAAGATTTTAAAAAATACAGCTTTTTTTTGAAAGTTACAGTACAAGCTACATTCCATGCAAATAGATAATGTTATTGTGCTGGGTCCTGATGAAGTGCCTTCTTCACCATCTGTGTTTGGAGAGGATTTTTGCATCTTTTTCCTGCAGGGACCCCTCCTCCTGGGAAGGGGAAATCAAGCCCTTCTCTATCTACCTGGATCAGGTTTCTTTTGTCCTCCTGATGTGCTGGCCTCTTTCAGTCCCCCCACACACAGGATGGGTGTAACCCGGCACACATATCTGTACCTCAAGTTCAACATAGTTTTTTCACAGATGGGATGAAATATGCCCATATGTGTGGTAGAGATTATTACAAATGTGCTACATGGATGCTAAGAAGAAAACTTTGGTGTGTATTTTTTCTGATCTGAAGGTATGGCTTGCATGACCTAAATATTTTATATCATCTATTGTAGTCAGATTCATGCCTTTTTGAGATTGTATTGAGCCTCTTTGAGCAGCAGCAAACTACTGCAACATACTGGCCTATCAAATGGAATGTGGATGAATTTTCCACGGTGATGCAAAATAGCTACTATCTTCACAAATTTGCCCCATCCCTGGCTCCATTAGTTTGTCTGGCTTCCTTTGTAGTTTTCTATCCTCTTCTATCCAAAACTCACAATTCTCATTATGGTTTCCAACACTTTCATTCACCTATTTCTATCTTTTTCTATCCCATTTGCTAATTTAAAAAAAAAAAAAAAAAGCAGCATATGCTTTCTGAAAATAAATACTTATACCCAGTGACCATTGTTTATCAGCATTTTGTTTTAGAAAAGGTTATCTTTCAGCAGATGCTGCTGAGCAGTAACTTTCTCAGAGATACCCAACAAGAGTTGTTCTTACACTCTTCACAAAGGAGATGTGGAGACTGAGCTTCCATGTTTTCTGCAAAGATGGAGAGAAGCCACTGTCCTGGGTGGTACTGCCTCCACCACATTAGGAACCAGCACACATCACACAGTATTTTCAAAACTATCACCCAACTGAAGGCAATCCCAAGCTCACTGTAAACATTTTGGAAAAGTTTATAGAGAATAGCTAGGGATGTGCTCATTAATATTTCAAATATGTGTATACATCTTCAGTTGTTAGCACCGTACACGATTTCCTCAAGTTCTAACTAGAAGGACATGGAAAGCATCTCTGAGGCTTTTGAGTTAATGAGACAGTTTTAGGCTGCGCCTTTAAGAAAGGATCAGCTACTGAAACACTCTAGCTGAAAACAAAGATAATTCTAAATTAATTGCATTGGTAGATTAGTAGCAATGTAACTTAGGGATTTTTAGTTTTAGCTCAGTCTGTTTCAGTCTGCCTGGACACTGTTTTCTGTCTGTGCTTGGCGCTGACCTTGGACTAATGAGGTAAGAAATTAATTCTTTTTCTTCCTTCCCTTAACTTACGCTTTGAACTAATGGAATTTCCCTTAATAATTCCTTTTCTCTCTAACCCTGTTTGGGAAAAAAGGAGGAAGAGGGGAAAGGGGTTTTTTGGGGGGACCCTCCTCTAGCTAGTGGGGGTGGGAAGTTTTCTGCGTCACGTTCTTTCTTGTATATTTTTGTATATACTGTAAATACTGTATATTGTGTATATATTCACTGCATCCCATTCTGCTTGTAAAAATACAGCTCTTATCCATTTTGATTCTCTGACTGAGTTAGCTGTGGTTTGGGGGCGGGGGAAAGAACTGAACTTCTCTCACTACCACAATTAACAAGAGCATGCACAGAGTGTTCATTTTCTTATTCTACTCTTGTTAGTTTTAAGAGATCTATGTTGAAATCTCAGATGAAAATCATAGTATCATAGTATCAATCAGGGTTGGAAGGGGCCACAAGGATCATCTAGTTCCAACCCCCCTGCCATGGGCAGGGACACCCCACACTAGATCAGGCTGGCCAGAGCCTCATTCAGCCTGGTCTTAAACACCTCAGGGACGGGGCCTCAACCACCTCCCTGGACAACCCATTCCAGGGCTTCACCACTCTCATGGTGAAGAACTTCCTCCTCAATACATTTGCATACAAAAGAGGCCTAATTTGAAGGAGACACACTATATTTTACCTACGACAGAGATATGGAGTGCTTATGTTAACTTTGAAACACAATTCAGCTTCAAGTTTGGTATCACAAGAAATGGTGCTTCACAGCACTAAAACCAGGAAAGTGTTCTTACAAAGATACAATGATACAGATTGGATATCAGGAAAAGTTTGTTCACTGAAAGAGTGGTCAGGTTGCCTAGGGAAGTGGTGGAGTCAACATGCCTGGAAGTGTTTTAAAAGATATATGGATGTGGCACTTCAGGACATGGTTTAATGGCCATAGTGATGCTAGGTCAACGGTGACACTGGATGATCTTAAAGGTCTTTTCTAAACAAAATTACTATATGATGCATAAACTCAGAAGTTAGTTTTCCTTCATTTATTTTATACCACTTTCATGATATAGATTTGTCCAAGTATTAACATTGGTCTTGATGCCTGTGCCATTCATAATACCTTTGCTCATTTTCATTGAAAAGCAGTTGGAGAGCCTGATTTTTTTCAGATAAAGAACAGCTGACTGTTTCTTGGCCTGTTTGCCTATTGTTTACCTATTTAATTTGTCTAAGTTTTTGTTAAAATTTGAGTGTTATGATTATGTTATGTGGTAGTTGTTTTATAGGGATCAAACCCTTCAAGTGCTCTTTTACTGCTCATGTTACTTCTTGCACCTGTAGTTTAGAAATTCCAGGAGCACATCCTTAAAGGCACAGCGTCAAACGGTCACAATTTTCTAGGAGAAATAATGCGAAGTGTTTAAACAAGTGATCTGCTCAAATCATCAGGGAAAGGCTCTTCTTCTTCTTGTATCTCACATCCTCATTTTCCAAATTTGATTCCTTGATGAAGAATGCTTTCAGGACAGACTCCATGGTACCAGCACGTGTCACACAACTCCCTTCTTTTCATACACTGTAGTCCAGATTAAGCCCTGAGGTGTAGTTAGAGCAAAGATAAATCTGGCAACAGTTCTCATTTTGAGTGCCAAATGGCTGTATACATGTATACCTGAGGTTTATCTTCCCATATTGTTTGAGCTGAAGAAGACTGTAACTTTAGGTGGTGAATTTTAGCAGCATAACACTTCCTCCTAAACATTTATATTGCTCCTATGGGCTTTACCTTCTTGATAATCTGCACAAGAGTTTACTTGTTAACAGCTCACCAGAACTGTGGTTACATAAATAATAGAAGATGATACAGCAACCACATGATGATATTTTAAAAGCTTAGAAATAAAAATGTCATGGAAGAGGAAGCACCTTTTACTGATTTTAGACTCTTTTCCCCAGCTGTTACTGAAATGGTGCTTTAAAAAATTTCTTTCTACATACAGTTTTACAGGCTTCTCTCCTCTATTCTAGAAGAGGCTTCCTGAGAGCTGGGGTAATGTTACCGCAAGGTCAGCACCTGGGGGTGCTGATTGACAGCTGCGTAAACACGAGCCAGCAGTGTGCCCAGGTGGCCAAGAAGGCCAACGACATCCTGGCCTGCATTAGGAACAGTGTGGCCAGCAGGAGCAGGGAGGTCATTGTGCCCCTGTACTCTGCATTGGTTAGGCCACACCTTGAGTCCTGTGTCCAGTTCTGGACCCCTCAGTTTAGGAACGACATCGAGACACTTGAACGTGTCCAGAGAAGGGCAACAAGGCTGGGGAGAGGCCTTGAGCACAAGCCCTATGAGGAGTATGAGGAGAGGCTGAGGGAGCTGGGATTGTTTAGCCTGGAGAAGAGAAGGATCAGGGGTGACCTCATTGCCCTCTACAACTGCCTGAAAGGTGGTTGTAGCCAGGAAGGGGTTGGTCTCTTCTCCCAGGCAACCAGCACCAGAACAAGGGGACGCAGCTTCAAGCTGCACCAGGGGAAGTTTAGGCTCGAGGTGAGGAGAAAGTTCTTCACGGAGAGAGTCATTCATCATTGGAATGGGCTGCCCAGGGAGGTGGTGGAGTCAGCATCCCTGGATATGTTCAAGAGGGGATTGGACGTGGCACTTGGTGCCATGGTTTAGTCATGAGGTCTGTGGTGACAGGTTGGACTCGATGATCTTTGAGGTCTCTTCCAACCTTAGTGATACTGTGGTAGTGTCAGCTTTACACATTTGAAGCAATGTAACTGTTCACGCATTCTAAATCCAGAAAACTGTGGATGTTTGAAGAGCTGTTTTGATGCAGAAACTGAGAAGATTCAAATGAATCTTTAGCATCCCAGGGTCACCTGTGCAACACCGTACCCAGGCTCACCCTGAAATCCAGGGCTACTGTGGTATCTAAGGATTTATTTTAAGAAATGTATTTTTTAGAGAGTTAATTGCAGGTACATGGAATGAGGTTCTTCCAAATACCATTTCAAATAAAAGTAATAGCCATTCCTGCAATAAGGGAAAGAAATATGGTTAAAGCCTCACATGTCCATAAAGAATCCTGCAATGAGGACAATTATTGAGATCTCACTTTTTTCTTCATTTATCCAAAACCAACTCAGTACTGGGTGCGAGGACAGCTTAGGTTCAGGACTTTGGTATCAACTAGTTTGCCTTTGGGTAAAACTGGTCATCTGTCCATAATGTTTATCTGAAGATCCTTGCTTATCAGTTCTACCCTCTAAGAATCATAGAATCAAAGAATTGTCATGGTTGGAAGGGACCTCAAGTGTCATCCAGTTCCAATGCCCCTGCCATGGTCAGGGACAGCTCACACTACATCAGATTGCAAGGAGCCACATCCAGCCTGGCTTTAAAACTTCCAGAGTTGGAGCTTCCACCACCTCCCTGGGCAATTTGTTCCAGTGTCTCACCAACCTCATGGTGAAGGCCTTCTTCCTAACATCCAATCTGAAGCTACCCATTTCTAATTTTGCTCCATTCCCCCTAGTCCTATCGCTACCTGATATCCTAAAAAGTCCCTCTCCAGCTTTCCTGTAGGCCCCCTCAAGATACTGGGAGGCCACAATAAGGTCTCCTCGGAGCTTTCTCTTCTCCAGCCTGAATAGCCCCAACTCTCTCAGACTGTCTTCACAGGAGAGGAGCTCCAGCCCTCTGATCCTCCTCATGGTCCTTCTCTGGACACACTCCAGTACATCCATATCTTCCATGTAATAGGGGCTCCAGAATTGGATGCAGTACTCAAGGTGGGTTCTCATCAGAGTGGAGTAGAGGGGGAGAATCACCTCCCTTGGTCTGCTGGCTACACTTCTCTTGATGCAGCCCAGGATGTGATTGGCTTTTGGGGCTGTAAGTGCACATGGCTGGCTCCTGTTGAGCTTCTCATCCACCAGCACCCCCAAGTCCTTTTCTTCAGGGCTGCTCGCAAGACAGTCACTGCCCAGCTTATATCAGTGCTTGGGATTACGCTCACCCAGATGCAGGACCTTGCACCTGGTCTTGTTGAGGTTGTCATGAGTCCACCTCTCCAACCTGTCAAAGTCCCTCTGGACAGCATCCCTTCCCTCCAGCATGTCTGCTGCACCACAGAGTTTGGTGTCATCAGCAAATCTGGTGAGGGTGCACTCAATGCCACTGTCCATGTCACCAACAAAGATATTAAACAAGACTGGTCCCAGTCCTGACCCCTCAGGGACTCCGCTTGTCACTGGCTTCCACTTGGACTTTTTAGACGTGGCCATCAAGCCAGTTCTGAATAGAATAGAATAGAATAGAATAGAATAGAATAGAATAGAATAGAATAGATCAGGTTGGAAGATGCCTTCAAGATCATCGTGTCCAACCAATCATCCAACACACCTAATCAACTAAACCATGCAACCAAGCACCCAATGAAGTCTCCTCCTAAACACCTCCAATGATGGTGACTCCACCACCTCCCCAGGCAGCCCATTTCAATGGCCAATCACTCTCTCTGTGTAGAATTTCTTCCTAACCTCCAGCCCAAACCTCCCCTGGCGCAGCCTGAGACTGTGTCCTCTTGTTCTGGGGCTGGTTGCCTGGGAGAAGAGGCCAACCTCTGCCTGTCCACAACCTCCCTAAGGTAGTTGTAGAGAGCAAGAAGGTCTCCCCTGAGCCTTCTCTTCTCCAGGCTAAGCAATCCCAGCTCCCTCAGCCTCTGCTCGTAGGGCTTGTGTTCCAAGCCCCTCACCAACTTTGTTGCCCTTCTCTGGACACGCTCCAGCAGGTCAACATCCTTCCTAAACTGAGGGGCCCAGAACTGGACACAGTACTCAAGGTGAGGCCTAACCAGTGCAGTGTACAGGGGCAGAATGACCTCCCTGCTCCTGCTGGCCACACTGTTCCTGATGCAGGCCAGGATGCCCTTGACCCTCTTGGCCACCTGGGCACACTGCAGGCTCATGTTTAGCCTACCATCGACCAGTACCCCCAGCTCCCTCTCTGCCTGGCCACTCTTCAGCCACTCTGACCCCAGCCTGTAGCACTGCATGGGGTTGATGTGGCCAATGTGCAGAACCCAGCACTAGTCTACCCATAACATTTTACCAGCTTGGAGACCAGGATGTGGTGTGGGACAGTGTCAAAAGCTTTGCTCAGGTACAGGTAAATGACATCAGTTGCTTATCTTTCATCTATTAATGTTATGACCTTTTCATAGAAGGCCACCAGGTTTGCCAGGCATAATTTACCCTTGGTGAATTCATGTTGATTATACCCAATCACCTCTTGGTGATTCCCCTGCTTCACCAGTGCCTCCAGGAGGATCTGCTCCATGATCTTACCAGGCAGAGGTGAGACTGACTGGCCTATATTTCCTGGGTCATCCTTCTTTCCCTTTTTGAAAATGTGAGTTATGTTTCCCCTTTTCCAGTCTTTGCCAGACTGCCATAACTTTTGGAGTATAATAGAGAGATGGATTTGCTACTTGGTCTGCAGATGGATTTGTTATTTGACCGTCAATCAACATATGTCCAGAGTATACAAATAAATTTTAAACAGGAAAAGGAACATTTCTGGAGATTAATAAACATGGGATGATGTTGGGGAAAGAAGAGGGTACAAGAACTGTGATGCTAAAGTGAAATGAGGAAAGAACACCGAGACTAGGAAGGAGCAAAATTAAATCTGGAAGAAGGGAAAACAAGTTGATTGCTAAGGCTATGGCTTGGAATATCAGAATATCTACAGGAGATCAGAGTAGACAGGCCCAGCACAGCCTGGCTCCACAGGACACAGCACAGGAGGTGTCCTCAGAAGGACCTTAAGTGGAGTAAATACATCTATTATTACAGAAAATATTTATACTCAGAGTTTCAAACCTTTAGCCTTCACACCTTCATGTTCATTGAATACCCAGTTCATTCCATATCAGAACTGTTACCCTTCACCATCTGCCACCCTCCCAAGAACCAATGAAGTGGAGGCATGGAAGAGTTCAGTGGTCTGATCAAAGACTGAAATCAAACAAATGTCTAGTACAGATGTGCAACATTTGTGGCATCACCTTCAGCCCATCACAAAACAAGGCTGTGGGAAGCTGGTTTGTATATCCACTCAGAGGCACATTTTATTATTGAATGGCAATTCCACCTGAAGACCTGTGCAAATGGCTCTGGAAGCCAGAACAAAACTGCTGTGTGAAAGGAGATGAATTTATTTTGACCTTTACTGAAAATGTGCTGTGAAACAAAGCACTTAAGCATTTAGAGTCTGTTACATCTTCACATTATACACGTCCATGTTGATGGGAAAAGCGCTAACCAACCAAAGTTACAGTCAAAAGCTAGAGTGTGTAAAACTCTTCAGGGGAATATATCACATCCCCAGTTCAGCCTTTGCAGTTCTCAGCCCGTGCAGCCCAGGATCTGGAAACCAGGGGTAAAGGACGTCCCTTAGCTGGCGAGAGGGCAGTCGTTCCTAGAATTACCTTCGGAAGGAAAGGACAAGAAAAAAAATGCAGTGGGCATGGCATCTCACACAGTTTATTACCCAGCCTCTCCTCTACGGTGGTCCAGGAAGACAAGAAAGCGAGACTGTCCTATGGCCATACTCTATAGGGGGGACTGTTTCCTCCCTTTCGCAGCGAACTCCGTCTTCATGGCACACACAGGGCTGGGCAGAGGCGCCCAGGGGGCCGGGGCGACGCGGGGCGGCAGCGGGACGCTCCTGCCCTGGCGCGCGCGAATGCCCCCCGGGCTGGATTCCCGTGTCAGAGAGTTGAGATGTTAACTACAGCAAAACGCGGGGCTTAAAGTCTCTGATGCATGATGAATGGATGCTGGGCCAGCATCTTAAAATCTATGCTTTTGCCTCTCCTTAAACTCTTTAAATTGACAGCGCAATAGATCACACACTTTTACTGGAAGGAGAAGCTTTGGCAATTTAATTTAACCAAGCGCACACTTATCAGCGTACCCGTCCTGTACCTGTTGAATCCCCCTCGGGCGAGCGGGGGCCGGGAAAGGATGACAGGACGGCCCCGGGCTCGGTGCTAGGGGTCTCCGCAGCTCCCGACTCCTGCCGGCCGGCCACCACCCCTCTCTCCCCTCCTCCCCTTTCTCCTTCCTTCCCTTCCCTTCCCTCCCCCGCCTCCCCTCCGGATGGAGAAGTTGGCGCTCTGCCCATTCAGGCATTCAGCGTCAGCTCCTCAGGGATCAGCAAGCAAAGTCACAGTCTGCACAAACAGAGCTTTCAAATTCATAAAATTCATAGGATTTTTCACAAATGAATGAACACAATTTTCTACCAATTTCCTCATTATGCAAATATGCAAAATATCAAATTTAGTCCAATTAGGGTCCTCCACAGTCCCAAATTCACCCGTTTAAGCCATAATTGCAGAAACTATCAAATAATTACGGTCGCTAATTGGAAATATTTGTGACAGATACAACAAATTCTTGCACAAATTACATTTCATTCTAGGAACCACTGCGCGCCACTGAAATTTTATCGAAGTCTAATTTAACTTACATAATGAGTTGAATTGAGTACTTGTTATCAAATTTGAGCAATTCATAGTCCCGTAATGTGGAATGATCAAATAAATTAAAAGGGAATTTATTCAATATTTTGTTGCGATCCTTTTTTTCGAAACCCTTGCTATTTTGTAGGGAATTTCCTTCTCCTGCTCCGGCTGCTCGAGGTAGGTGACATGTGTCATAAAAACCCCAGCAGCAGCCGGAGAAGCAGCAGCAGCCAAGTGTCCTGAGAGCTGACAGAAGATAAAGGGCAACATTTCCAGTTATAGCTTCTTCCCCCGCACCATCACTCTTCCTGCAGATGGAGGGAGAGGGATCGTAAAATGCACGCTCTTACTTTGAAAAATACCTTCAGCTCCTACATAATTTCATTTCTCTCCCTTTTTCTTTCTTTTATCTCTCGCTCTTTCTTTTTTTCTTTTTTTTTTTTTTTTCTTTTTTTCTTTTTTTTTAAGATAACGCTTCCGGGGGACAGAGGAGAAAAGAGGTGAGCCTGGCCCGGCGCCACGCTGCCCGGCCGTACCCGCGGTTTGTCCCCTCCCCTGTGCGGACACGGCCCGCGGGAGCCGCTCGGCGGGTCCGAGCAGAGCTCGGAGCCCTCTCGACAAAAGCGCCGGTCACCGGAAACACACACACCCGCACACCGGCACCAGTCTCTGTCCCGCCCCAGTCTGCCACGGGGAGCGGGTTATGCTTTTCGGAGTGGTGGTAGGGTCTTGCCTTCCTGTTTGCCTCCCACGCGGGTACATAAGGAACATGCGTGGCCGCAGACTCCTCGTCCGCGCCAGCTTTAGAGAGAAGCGCAGTGCGTGGCGGTGAGCGCACTCGCTTTGTGTGTGCCCGAAGGGTTATATAGCCGCTTCTGGGAGCTCGGAGAGGGGGCGGGAGGGGGGGAGGGGGGGGAATTCAGTGTGAAAGGAGCGAGTAAGATGCAAACTAATGCTATGCATTTGTACACAATAACAGGGTATAACACATAATTATTAAATACATACTTGGGGCTTGCACGTAAGATGTTATATACAACCTATATTTATATCTATACCCCTTGAGTTACCCTCCAAGAAGAAGGTCAGCTCCCTGGACATGAACATTTATTTTTCTTTCTCACAGCATACACACACACGCACACATTTTTTAACTGCCTGTGGCCTCGTTGGCGGATTATAAATGTCTCCTTCTCGCTGTGATTTGTTTAATCCGTGGAAATGGTGCTGGTCCTATGTAAACAAGCCAAGTGCGGAATGAAGGCAGTCACCCATGCGTGGCCAGCCTGCCTATTTGTCAGAAAACCTTCATAAATACTGAGCCGGGGCTGGGCAAGGATGTGATGTCTCCATTTTTGCCAGGAAAGGGCATAGGGAAGACAAAGAGAGGCAGAGCACCGTATAACCTTTCAGGGAGAGCAAGCGCGGGGCTCCCGCCGCGCCGCCGCCCTCCCCTAGGAAAGGAAAGTGGCGGCTCTGGAGGCAGTGCAGTGCCACCCTTATAGCATGCGAGCATTCAGCTTGCTCAGCCCACCCAAAGTCACACAACAAGCCTCAGGCGCAGAGCGGTTGTCTTTCAGGTTTTTCTGTTCTTTTTGGTTAATTGGCTGTTTTGGTGGTGGTGGTTTTATTTGTTTGTTTCTAGTTGGGGTTATTTGGCTTCGTTTATTTTCTTTTTATCTGGGTTTTTGTGGTTTGGTTTTTTGTTGTTGTTTGTTTGTTTTAATTATAGAGTCAGCGCGGCTGGAAAAGTGGCATCTGCTTCGTATCCTTCGTTCCAGCTCCTACTGTCAGTTTATTTTCCGCAAACCTGTCAACATGGAATTTTTCATTTTGTTTTGCTGGTGATGTTTGGGTTGTAGTTTTGGTGTTGGGTTTGTTTGGGGTTGTTTTATTGGTTTTTTTAGGGGTGGAAAGTTTTTTTCTTTCTGTAAACATTTATTAATGGAAAATGTCGCTGTGATTGAACAAACTGTTAATTGTTCTCAAAATCTGCCTTACGAGAACTTATTGTGTCCACCAGGTTATTTAATTATTTATATTTTACTTGAGGAAAAGTGCTTGTGCGCCTAATCAGACAGTTTATAACAAAAGCAGTAATTGCTTCCTGTAATTATCATGCCCCTTATTTATTAAAGGGAAAAAAAAAAAAAAAGAAGTGAGAAAACATTGAATATTAAAATGTGAAAGCAGCTATTAATCAAACCTTTACACCTTCTTTAACTCAGGCGTGATGGTGGGTGTTATCATAAATCTACTCCGATAGTAACACAAGAATAATGAGTTCAGTAATGATACCGATGATGATGATAATGATTTTAACCAACAAAGAATGGTGTAGATTTATTGCTAATAATGTGGTACAGGAACCTCTTCATTAAAATTACCTATATGTACTCCTCAGTGTTGAAAAGGAGATTACAAAGAGTAGTTTTGCGCTTTACTGCAGCCCCACGCAGACGCCGGGAAGAGGGTGCGGGCCCTCCGGCACGGAGGTCCTGACCCCGATCCCGGCCGTGCCACCGGGGAAGACCGAGGCCGGTGCTGCCCGGCCTTGTGGACAAGGGCGGGGGCTCCCCGGGAGAAAAAGATCACACCTCCTCCACACCAGACCAGGCCACCTCAGGGTGAGGAGAGGACAGGAACCAACCACCAACCCCTCCCGGCGTCCCCACTTTCAGGGCAGGCTGTGAATAACCTTAAAGGAGGGAGGGAGGGGGGCGGGGGGAAGGGGGCTGTGATGCGGGGAGGGAAAAAGAAAGCCGGCAAACGGCTGCTGGAGGAAGAGCGGCCCCCACCCAATCTTCAGGCGCGGCCCCGGATCCAGGCGGAGCGGGCTCCGTGCCCCGCTCCCGTCTGGGCGCGGTGCTGGCCTCCCTGTCCGCATCCGATCCCGCACCGCACCTTCCTCCCGCTCCCCTCCCGCAGACACGCGAAGGACCCATATCCGCGAGTGGTCCTGCATCCAGGCCGCGGCGCGCAGGGGCCCGCTTCAAATACTCCTATAACTTTCCTAAAACGCCTGACCTGCATCACTCGCACCTTCGGACGGCAAGCTGTGGCTGTACTTGTTGTGTCCTGCTTCTACTCTGTTTGTAATAAGGGATTTTCAGTGTTAAAAATATTAGTAAAATTGATTCAGGTAAGATGTGCTTAATAAAATACTGCCATAATTACAGTTTGTACATAATAATACATATGTAGTATTGTAACCTTGACTATGAGTTATGAAATCAGTATATGGGTCAATTAGCTACATAGGGTTTTTGGTTGCTGTTTTTTGGTTTGTTGGGGTTTGTTTGTTTTGGATTGGGTTTTGTTTGTTTGTTTAAAAAAAAACTAAGACACTATAAACACTGGTTTTAAATGTCCTAATTAGTAACTTGCTCATTAATTAACTTTCTGATTAATTGTGTAGCAATCTAATTTGTAGATGAGGCACTTAAACAGTGATACCTTGTAACTCTTTCGTCTTTAAAATTCCTAATTAAAATACAGTTGTGCAATCGGTCGGCCTGCAGGTTTGGAGAGAACTGCCCTGTGGGGCGAGGCGGCGATGTGGACGACTCCGTTCGAAGTCTGATCCATTTGGGTGATGTTGCGACACTCTTCTTGCATCCCGGAGGATAGGGTACCGCTTCATAAAACCACTGTGGCCCCGGGACGTTTTCTAAGCGGGGGTGTCCTCTCGACATCTCCCCCGAACCACCTTACCCCCTTGCAGGTTGATCCGCAATGGCTTGCGGAGTGGTTTTCCCTCCGCTTACCCACCCCCATACCCACCGGCATCTGATCCGCGAGGAGTGATTTAGTGCGCCGGACCACGGGGAAATGGCAGGAGTACATTTAAATCACTGCCTGGCCGCTATTGTAATACCCCATGGCGGTGACATTAGCATCAGAAAGACAGGCACTGTCATGAATCGCCGTTTTCTACCACAGCCATTGTGGCCCGGGTTTGTCTCCGGTCCCAGCCTGAAAAAGCCTTTAGCCCTTATGGCAGATCATTCTCTAAGTGAATAGAGATGAAGGCAGGGATATTAAGTGACTCTATAAAACATCCCGGACACAATTGTGTGATTGATGGAGGACAAAGTGGGAACAGCAGGACACGGGATCCTGGGAGAAGCAGCCCTGTCAGTGCGAGAAACCCATCTCTGGAAACAGCTTCTCCTGGTGGAGTTTGCAGTCTATTTGTATGAGTAATCAGCTGATACCCCTCTCTGTCAGCCGTGTTTACTCACTGATTTTCTCAACAAGACAACCATTGACACTGGATGGATGGGGCTAATCTGGCGCAGAACTGGCGGCTT
>NC_071657.1:59609376-59651876 GCF_014839835.1 Dryobates pubescens | reverse complement strand
GACTTAATTTTCTCAAGCTGCTTGGACACTTTTTTATTCCTTAGGTCACTCAGAAGGTTGCTGTAACTTTCCTCTCATTTCTGCTCTTTCAGCTGGGCCCTGACTGCCTCTTACTTCTTATAATGAACCTCAGATATTCCTTCATCCTCAAGGTCCTTTAATGCCCTATTGTTATCTTAGCTCTCATCTTTGCACTGAGACACAGATATTTCCCTGAATAGCCAGTGGTGCCACTTTTCATTAGTTGCTTCTTAGATTTTAAAGAAAGCATCTTTGTGCTCCACTGGGCTTCCTTCTGTGCCTCAGTCATCTGCAGAGCCTTCTCCAACTCTCCCTGATCCACTAAGTGTCTCTCTCCCATCAGGAAAACCTGGCAATGTTTAGGAGTCTCATGCACTAGTCCCTTCCACCCCAGAAAGATGCCAGACAGTTTTTTTGACTCCCTACACTTTCTCCACTCCACCTGCATAGAATTTTTGTCCTGTGTCATACCCTCATGGACTGTCCTTTGAGTACAGGCCACCTCTTCTCTCTCTGCTCGTACACTACTGTACACGGTAGAGATTGTCAACCAGGTGCCTTCAGTCACAATATCTAATCAAATAGTGATAGAATAACATATTTCATAGTGTTTAAAAAACAATTTTCAAACTTTGATGTAGCATATTGCTGTCAAATAGATAGATTTATTATTTTTTAAAATTTTATTTTGCTACTAATCCATCCCATCTTTAAAAACCAACAGATTTACACCTGTATTGACCTCAGGGTCTGACTCGGATTCAATAGGAGCTATGCACTTGCATTTAGAAGTTTACTATCCCAATACAATAGCTGGCATAAAATCTACTTATGCAGATTGTGTAACTAACCAGGTTTTTATTACAGAGCAACATAAATTACAACTCTCTTTAGTAGTTCAGATCTGTTTTAGTACAACACCAGACTAGACTCTATATATTCTAGGCTGGCGTCCAGCAGGAGAACACCAAGCCCTAAGTTTAACATTTCAAGTTCTTAACTGTTTTCTTTCAAGCAAAAGAAGCCAGAAATGCAACTAACCTTGCTTATCAGTGTAAAGCCAAATGCTCCAAAACATTTCAAAGAATTTTGACTTGAATACAGAAATTACTGGTCTAGTATGAAACCTGAAGCTGGGAATTTCACTAAATTTAGCAGTTAGATTATATTCTTGAATATAGCCTGTTATATTCTTTCCCCCCTTGCTCTATTTTCCATGTGAAAATTTTCCAAAGTGAAATGTGTAAAAGGGATATTGTTTGATGCAATTGATCTCAACTTAAAAGCAAAGTCAGATTTGAAACTGAGTAAATATTTTGGTTTCATGCACAATGCCTTGAGCACAAGCTCTATGAGGAGAGGCTGAGGGGGCTGGGATTGTTTAGCCTGGAGAAGAGGAGGCTCAGGGGAGACCTCATTGCTCTCTACAACTACCTGAAAGGTGGTTGTAGCCAGGAAGGGGTTGGTCTCTTATCCCAGGTGACCAGCACCAGAACAAGGGGACACAGTCTCAAGCTGCACCAGGGGAAGTTTAGGCTCGAGGTGAGGAGAAGGTTCTTCACTGAGAGAGCTGTTTGTCATTGGAATGGGCTGCCCAGGGAGTCAGCATCCCTGGAGGTGTTCAAGAGGGGACTGGACGTGGCACTTGGTGCCATGGTCTAGTCATGAGGTCTGTGGTAACAGGTTGGACTTGATGATCCTTGAGGTCTCTTCCAACCTTGGTGATACTGTGATACTGTGATGATTATGCAGGTTTTTTTTTTTAACACAGATTTCCCCTGTGCTTTCTTTAGCAATATTTTTTTTTCATTTATCTATTTTTAATTCTATCAGTTTCATAAACTTCTAGGAACTGTTGTTGTTCACTGAATTCATTTCACCCTGAATAGTTACCTAGCTGCATCTCTTCATCAGGCTGAATTAACACCACTGTACTTAGTAAAACCAAAAAGCAGTTAATTTTAAATTCTGTCCTATAGCATTGTTTAGTTTAAAGACTAGAGCTTAGACTGAAGTTTTTTATAGTTTGTCTGTTTACTTTGTTGTTTGGGTTGTGTTTTGTTGATTGATTATTTGCTTGTTTTTAATATTTGTTTTGGTTATGTTGAATTCCACACATCCAGAGCCTGTATTTGCACTTCCATTTTAGGTACCTGTAATATTAGAATTTGGTCCATAGCATGTTCAAAATTGTTTTTATGGAGCAGTACTTGTAATAGTTAGACACAGTAGAAGCAATTAGAGGGGAAAAATAAGCAGAGTTTTAATTTTTTCTGATGTGGAATATAGTACTTAGAAGTAAAGATACTATTTACACTGTACCTTCCAATGATGTATTTATTTTTCCTTTAGCTCTGCTTGTGACCTCACCTTGTCTAAATGAAGCAACTTTGTGGTCATAAATTAAATGTTTTCAGATTTGTACCAATAAAACCAGTATCAGAATTTTACATTAAGTTACCTAGTTTTAAACCATACCATTACAGCGCTTTAGCTACTTCAGTAAAAGCAGACCCTTCTCCTACAATGTTAATTAGAAAAATTAGACCTTGTAGATTTGTTTTGTGGATCTTTTTAAACTTGAAAAGAAACACAGATTCCATCCACTGCCTGCAGACAGGCAGTCTTTGAGCACACTTTCAGTTCCAGCTCAGCTCCTACTTACCATAAGTAGAAATCTGTAACGATAACCTAAGTCACCGCCCTACAAATAGAATTAAGCTATTTGGGACCAACAAAAATTAAAAAGCCAACCAAGAAAGAGGAAAAATATCTCCACATCATAACAATCAACTAAACATAATTCCAGTGGTCATTAATAAACACCAATTTTTCTTTAACATAACTATATCAGTATTTGTAAGACTCCAAAAATTTTTGCTTAATTTTGTTAAACTTTTGCCTAATGCTGTATAATTTCATGAGTAGGAAGCATACTTCTTTCTTTACATTTTTCCAGTAAAATTCCCTACCACATTTTACAAGAATCTGCTGTTCCAACAAAAGCTCACATCTATTATTTACTAGGACTATTTTTGTCCTTAGGTTCTTTATTTGCTCAAGCTACTTTTCTATTCATAATCTTCCTGCTGTTCAACGTCCAGATTATTTGTTTAGGTCTATACAGATACAGAAATTCATTTCAGTACCTGTAACAGTAATTTGGGGGTTGATGAATTTCTGCTACAAAATGAAGCCTACAGCTTTTTATGAAACTTCAAAGAGTTTTACTTTAAAGTAACTACAATTTTATTTAAATAATATTTTTTTTTTAAAATAAAAGGTAGATAAATTAAACTTACTGTTTATAAACAAAGTTATAAAATACAGGCCATTTACTATAGACCTGGTTTAACTAATGGTGGAATCTATAAATAATCACCAGAGAAAGTCACATTCATATACAGAATGTGTAGTGTGCTAACACAAAGAGATACAGAAAGCAATTGAGAACATCAAGTGTTTACATATATTTCACACTGACAGATATAGATAGATATTGAATGGAAAATACATTCCTCAAATATGTACTCTGGCACCATATTATTTGTATCTAAAAGATGGTTTCTGAAAGCAGAGGAACATTATTGACTAGTGCATCACTAAATCCATGCAACTTCTTTGCTTTTGCCCATATACAAACTGGCCTAAAATATTTTTCCAGTTTAAGGAAGACTTTTGAATGTAACACTTGTGCCTTTTAAGTGTCATTTGCTCATCAGGTGTAACTTCAGATATGAACATCCCAAGTCTGATTTTCCTTTGGTAATACTCCACTACATCGCTGAGGCTACTTTCCAACAGTCATCTGAAGTGATAGAAGATAGAAAAGTTCTGCTATGAATTTCAGTGAAGATCAATATCTCATATGTTGGGTGGGATCAAAATCAAGTCAGCAAGGCCAGTGTAAACCTGTAAACAAGCCAAAGCTTTTACAGGCACCCAGCAAACATTTCTGCCATTTATCCCAGTAGGAAAATGAGTCAGCTCATTACTTCATGATTCTTGAGAAAGAGATTATGAGCTTTTTTGTGTGTGCTGTTTTCAAATGTCATGCAATCAAGAATGCGTATGTTTTTACTCAGTAGAAGACTTTCAGGATGTGCAGAAAGGGGAAATAATATGGACAGCTTTTAAAACTTTTCACTTATGCCTCAAGGCTATAACATATTGCAAATCCCGTTTCTCATTTAGATGCTCATTTCAGTTTAGTTTTTTAACTACATTGAACAACCCAGGACATAGGGAAAATAAAGAAATAGTTTACAGTTTAAAATTCATTCCTACAGAAAATCAAACTGCAGATGAGCCACTCACTTCAACAGCTGCGGAAACACTCCTCCCAAAATGTCATACCTGGAATAATCTGGGCTAGTTACTTTGGTAGTGCTTTTCCCTAAAACATGTTTTGATTACTCAGCTTCTAGATGTCTTTAAAGAAATTTTAGGAAGAAATCACAAAATTACTTATTACCAGAACATTTAAACAATTCTGCTAAATTCCTGAATATTGCTGACCAGGTGAGTTATATCTTTGAGTTTAAAGAAGTCTATAAGGCTGACAACATCTAGATAACAGTAAGTCCAAAAGACTATCACTTCTTATTTCATTATGGACAGACTAGGATTATTACATTTGCTCATATGTTTATACCAACTATATACCACTACACCAAGTCCTTTTCAGTGAGTCTTGTTTGTGTATACAGTACCAATGAAAAGTGTGATGTTTGTATAGAAATGGAGAAGTTACCAGCTGAGTTCATAAACTGGAAAGAGATGCTGTAAGCTGCCTTGATAACAACCATGCATGATGACCCTAAAACCATGTGTAGACAGAAAATGCAAGATACTAGAGAAACACTTCGATGGGTTTTGCATGATTTCCTGAATTGTGATTACATCCAGTTATGTAGAATACTAATAATCCAAATAAGCAGTTCTTGCTGGTAACTGTATATCTAGCTCTGTAAATCTTCATGTACAAGAAACCACAAAATGAGTAACACAAGTCTAAACCTCCCCTGCTGCCTGCACAGACATGCCGTCCTTTGGAAGAAGTCTGTCCACACCCATCCTGTGTTCCTCTATTGCCACTCCTCCAAGTTTTCTTTGTACCAAGAAATGTGTAAGTAAACTTTCCTGAGCAAGACTTTGTGATCAAAACACAAATGCTTCCATTCCCATGGCCATTATTAGAAAGTTTCAAGTGGTATGTGAAAAAAAAATTACTGCCAAGTACTGAAAAGCCATAAAATATGTAATAAAACTGCACATTTCCATGGCATGAAAAATATTCCCAAACAGTCTCTGTGAAACTTTGTGAACAATGTTAGATGATGTCCTATGGAGCTGTTTCTTTAAAACATTCAAAGATGATGTCATGCCTTCATCAACCCAGCTTTTTGAAAGCAGAAAGAGCTACATTCTGGATCATTTCTGTGACTGAATGTAATTTAAGCAGCAGGGAAGGCTGAAAAGGTTAAGTACGTGTTGTAAATAGATATTGTTACCCTCTTTTTACAAATGAAACAATGACATATTTAATACAGCTAAACCAAAGTGGCTGCAGGGATGCTTTAGAAGCCAGGAATTCATTGTCCAGTGCCAGATAACACCGCATCAAAGAAGCATTTCATGGAGTAACTTGCTTGTGCTTTCTGATGGCTTTCCATGAAAAACATCACAAAAGCAGTAGACTGAGAATATGAGATCTGCTGTATGGCCAGTTAGTTCAAACAGGACTGAGGAAGGAATTAATTAGAGGGTGCTCATTTAGGCCTTTGCTTTAACAGGACCTGTAATAATTTTCTATTTATAGTCCCAGATAGTTAGTAAGAAATTTAATCACATTTTCCTAAAAATATAAATATCAATGAGAAGGGGGGGTGGGGGGTGAGGAAAGCGGGTGAGTTGTGAGACATAGTTAGAAGCAGCTCTAGAAAAGCACATCAAGTATGTTTCAGTTCAGCTTAGGCACATGAAGAAGTCTATCCAAATGGTTCTTCTCTCTGATCTCTGTAGCTATATATGCTCAAATAGACTATGGGTAATCCAGGCATAGAGTTCCAGTGTGGGAAACTTTTTTGTTTGTTTGTTTAAGTAATTACTTGCTTGCTTGTTAAATTGAAACTTTTAGCTGTTGCTATTTTTTATTTCAGTAGCTGCTGTCTTGAATGAAGATGAAAGCACTGATAGAAGCTGTATGCTTATGTAATTCAGGTAAGTGCTTCATTGGTGTGCAATTATAGATGAAAAGGTCTTTGCGAATCAGTCAGAATGTAAGAGCAAAATGTGTGTGCATGCAGGGGTACTAATTTACAGAAAAAAAAAAGATGAAAATTCTTTACTTTCTGTAAGAAGAGATGTTTAGGTTTCTATTGGGAATATATTCTGCACTATTGTGCATGCAGCTCCATCCTAATTACAGAAACCAGAAAAAATGGATTATTTTACTAGCTAGATAGTGACCTGATCTGTAATTCTCATGTGCAAAATTTCAGTTTTTCTGGACAGAGAGAAAGAATGAATGTCTCTAGGGATGGGACCTTTGTCACCTCTCTAGGCAACTTGTTACAGCGTTCCACCACTCTTCTTCCTAATGTCCAATCTAAATCTACCCCTCCTCATTTAAAACCATTTCCCATTGCCCTGCTGCTATATGTCTTTGTAAATAGTCCTTTCCCAGCTTTCTTGTAGGCCCCTTTCAGGTATTGGAAGCTCTCTATCAGGTTTCCACAGAACCTTATCTTCTTCAGGGTGAACAATCACAACTCTCTCAGCCTGTCTTTGTAGGAGAAGTTCTCCAGCCCTCTGATCATTTTTATGGTTCTCCTCTGGATATGCTCCATCAGGCCCATGTCCTTCTTATGTTGAAGGCACCAGAGCTGGATCTGGTACTCCAGGCGAGGTCTCACCAGTGCAGAATGGCAGAATCACCTCACTTGATCTGCTGGCCACACTTCTTCTGATACAGCCCAGGACGTGATTTGTCTTCTGGGCTGCAAGTGCACATTGCTGGCTCACGTCCAGCTTCTCATCCACTAGTACCCCCAACTCCTTTTCTGCTGCTCTCTATCACATCATCCCACAGAATATATTAGTGTGAGTGGACTGACTATAGTGGTGTGAGAGGATTGTCTCACCCCAGGTGCAGAACCTTGCACTTGGCCTTGTTGAACCTCATGAGGTTCACTTGGACCTACTTCTCCTACTTCTCCAGGTCCCTCTGGATGACATCCCATCCCTCTGGCATATTGACCTCACAACATAGCTTGGTGTTGTTTGAAAACTTGCTGAATGTGCACTCACCCCCACTGTTTATAACATTGATGAAGATACTAAACAACACTAGTCACCCTGAGAGACACCACTTGTCACCTGCCTCCACCTGTACATCAACCATTGACCACTACCCTCTGTGTATGACCATCCAGCCAATTCCTTATCTGCTGAAGAGTCCACCCATTGAATCCATATCTCTCCAACTTGGAGAAAAGGATGTTGTGGGAGTAATGTGTCAGACACCTTGTAGAAATGCAGATAAATTATATCCATTGCCCCCTCCACCCCCACCCCACCTTGTCCACTGATGTATTTAACTTCTGATTTGCGAGGCATCTGTGTTCACTAAGGGCCAACCAAGTCTGATGAAGTGAGATGAGTTCATCCCTTGAGAGTCCCTCTTTTGGGACCAATGAAGTCTCCCACTTCTATCACCAGGTACAGAATCAGGAGTCAATTCATAAGGAGCAATTTTAGAAGCTCTTGACAAAAATTATGCTCATTTTTTCTTCATTTCTGTAAGTAATGTGTATTTATTTACCATCCTATTAAAATAAAGATGGGCAGAAAATAAGAATTTTTGGTTAGAATTACTGAAGCAACTGTAAAGCACCAGCTCTGTCTTGGATCTGTCCCTCAAACCTTTTTCCCCAATGGGGATTTAAGTAGATTGCTAAGTATTTGACAGACCTCAGTATCAAGATCAATACTGAATTAGAAGACATAGCTAAGCATAACCATGGGAAAATAATTAACAAAATTAAGGAGGGTTTTGCTCTATGGGGAACTATTAAAGTTATCTTTATGGGGTCATGTAAATGTAATAAAGATTCTGCCTGCACCACAATTTAATTCTGTATCAAAAATGGTCCCTGTAGATGTACCAAAAGATTATTTTACTAAAATTTAATGTGTATCCTCTTCTGAACTAAAAGAAAAAGGGAAGAAAATCTTAAAAGCAGGTATTTGTGAATTTTACACAACACATATTTAAAGTTGCATAAACTCCATCTGTATCAATGTTATTTGGTTGATTCAGATCCTATTCTGTGAGAAAAGGATAGCATAGTGATACAGCTGTGCTTTAGGATAGTCCACCACTACTCCATGTCAGAAATTAACCAAGTATTTCTTGCATTTTTTGAATACAGAAGATAGTAGGAAAAAAAATCTTTTAGAAAACAAAACCATATTTTTACTTTAAAACAACAGAAGTAGACATGATTTTAATTTTCCCTGTAACACAAAGGAATTCAGGCTGCAGGGTATAATGTTTTCATATATTTTTGAGCGATGTATGCAGCAAAATGGAATTGTTCATTACTGATTTAAATTTTTTCCTACTAAATGCCATCTTGCAACTCTCCAAGGAGCTGCTGTTCTTTTTTTGCCTCTTCCTTTTCATTAGCACTTTTACAATTACACTAGAAACAATTTAATCTCTTCTGAAATTATCTTTAAATAGAGTCAAAGCCAAGGCTATGGTGCGAGAACGTGAAACTGAATGCATTTTGCTCTGTTGCTTGATCACCATGTGGTTGGTGACCTTCATATGGGCTCATAGCCTCCCCCATGGTTGAAAGCATCCATTTAGTACCTGAGGTTTCATGATCAATAGAAAGCAGTGTTTAAGTTAGGAGACCTGGGGACACTTCACAGGTTCACACCTGACTCTATCCCAAATCCGTGGCTCCACTGTTGCTTGTACTTTCTTTTAATGAGACCCAAGGATGTAAGTGCAGGGAAGCTACAGCATGCTCCAGATGAGTACTTTCTGGCATCTATTGCATCTCTCTTACTTAGTTTCTGATTTGGGGCATTTTTAACTCATCACAAAAAGAATAATTTTAGCCATTTCATCAATGTGTTCCTCTACTACACATCAGGTCAACCAGAAATTTTGTGAGGCTTTTTGTCCCATTTTGATTATGTTCATCTGTGGGATCAGTCCCTGGTGGCACGAAGAGCTTCTTTGCTTGAATAAAGATTTAAAGGATTGGACCTTTACTCTCTGCAATGAACTCCTTTTGCACTAAATACTGGTACTTAGCAAGTTGTGGTGGGTTGAAATTCCCACCCCCCAATATTAAATTTGCCAGACCAGCTCAGCTGGAAGCAAATGAATGCTGTACGTACAAGCAAAACTACAATCTACAATGAAATGCAATGAATATGTACAAAATATACATTATTTACAATATTTATAGGTATTTGCAATTGATAAACAGCACAAGAACCCCACTGGCCAAGGACCAAGCTTCCCTCTTACCCCCCTGTACAAAAAGGAGAAGAAATAGAAGCAGAGAAGTTAGTACCAGTCACAACAAAAGCAGTGCAGCAAAGGTAGAGCAAGTTAGTATCTCCCAGTCCAAGGAAGTGAGAAGAGAAAAGAAATTGTTTACATATCTGTCTTAAGTCTGTTGTCTTTCCAATGAATTTAGAATTGTTGTTATTTTCCTTTTTACACCCAATAGTGATTTATTTACATTTTACTACTTTCTATTCGAGATCTGTGAAAAATTTTTTAAGGCATAGCCTAAAACTACCCTACAAGTGCATATTGTAAATCATGATTAAACTTCCTTCTAGTCACTTTTCTTCATGACCCTTTCTAATGCTTTGAATAAATGTAATTTTAAACTAGGTGACAAGCACTGACAATATCATCAAAAGGAACATCTGTCTAGGCCAGCATCCTCTTTCCACAGTGGCATCCAGGGCGGAGGGTAGTATGAGCATGTTATTAATGGATTAATGCTTGGTATCTTGAAACTGTCTTAATGCTGAAAATTCAACCTCTATATCTCTTCCAAACCTCTTTGGCGTTAATATATTGTGTTCAGTTTTTCACAGCAAAGGCTTACTCTTCCTCTGCTTTCACTGATATCCAGCTAATTGCCAGGTAACACCATACTGAATCTGCTGTCGTCTTGTTTCATATTCCTATAACACTTGTATTGTAAGATAGAAAGTGTCTTTCACAAGCTATTTGTTGTTTAAAATATTTTTATCATATCCTCTGTAATATGCATCATTTTTCATGGAAAATAAATTCAAATCCCTAGAGTCTTTCTCTGCATGTGAGTTTTTCTATGCTTCTAACTTTCTTCATTCCCTTTTAATGATTTTCACTCTTTGGGTCTCCTGGGGCCATCTCAATACTACATGTTAATCCCACATTCAGCTTTAATGTAACCTGCTTCACATACATCTTTAGACATAAGTCTGGATCTTAGTAAGTGCATGTGATGAGATTCAGCTGCATCCCATCCTCCATTCAGTGCGGTGAAATAGAGTCCTCAGCCTGACCCCCTCGCTGCACAGTGGTATTACTTGGCTGAGGCTGAGCAGAAAAATCAGCTGCTGTGGTCCCTGGCCCAGCCTTCTGAACCCCAGACACAGACTGTATTGGTAGACTGTTTGCCAATAAGTTGCTCTTTTAGCATTACAGATATAGCAACATGGGTAGGTGGAGTTCAATGGGTAGTATTCTGGGACGTCTTGTGCTCTTTTGCCTGGTGCAGTACAGCATAATTCTGCAAACATCCTTTTCAGTGAGCAGAACTGAGCACAGCATTCCAGAGAAGGTAAATTACATAAAATACAATGAAATTTTATTCTCTGCATTATTATCAACCAGTTTCAGATATCTCCAAACACCTTGCCTGCTTTTGTTGACCACAGCCATTTTCAAGTTTAGAATTTCACTGAGCTACATACAAGGATGCTTCCTCCTTATACTTTTAAGTTTTATTTCATCAAGTGTCATGTTGCTTATTCAGCTGGTTTTGGCAGGTCATTCTGAGATTTTTCATAGTCTTTTGGAGACTTATGTGTCTGAATACCTTTCATCACCACAGAAAGGTACTACCAATATGCTGTTCATTAATAAATCTGCGTGCAGTTAAAGCAAGGTGCCAGAGATTTCACGATTAAGCCAAGATTTTGGATCACACTGAATAAACTTACGGAAAATACTTTGTATTTTCCTCAGCAAGATTCATTGAAGAAAAAACATTTCAGAAGTGCTGTTCGGGGAATCACGGTGATGTGTGATCTTGTTGAGTGGCTGTTTTCTGAATGACTATTAAAAACAAACACTGGTGTGAACAAGAATGCTTTTACTTTCTTCAGTGGGCTTCAGTTGGATCAGCTGCCACATAACCTGCTGCTGTCTCAGTGTAGGTACACAGTGTTGAGACTTCACTTGCTATTTCTTCCTGTGTCTGTCCTCGATAAACTGAAAGGTTTATTTCCAGAGCTCAGGCAGAAGAGCTATTTGCAATTTCTTCCTGTGGATGCCTTTTTTTCTATCTAATATTCAGTTATAAAATGATAGCCTCATGGATAGCTAGCTATCCTTAATAGCTTCATACTCACCCATGAGATGAAATGTCATGAAAAAGGATTTGGAAGGGCAGATGCCCCATCATTGGAAACATTCAAAGTCAAGTGGAATGGGTCTTTGAGCCACCTGATCTAGTTAAAGATGTCCCTGCTCATTGCAGGGCATGTGGGGGTAGATAATCTTTAAAGGTCCCTTCCAATCCAAACTAGACTGTGAAGCTCATAATCTGCAACCATCTGTGCCAAATTCTGTCACCTGGATGTTTGTAATGTGAGGACTCAGAGCTGTGCAGACTTCTGTGTAAGGAGGGAAAGCCACATACTTGTAAAGGGAAGGCATAGTCTAAAAAATCCCCTTGATCTGCAGTGATGCAATTCTGGGACACGGTAACACAAGGAGTATAAATGATACTTGAGCTTTTCATTCAAGACACTCTGTCTCCCTAATGATACATCAGAGTATTTTCATCTAACCTCTTCTGCTAAATCATTGGTAGTATTGGCTAGATATTGATGATAAATGTATCATATTGATAGCTAAATATTGGTAGCTAAATGTATCATAATGCATCATTGTAACATCTCCAATACCGGCTGATAAATGGCTTCAATCTCTTGCTACAACAACAATTTATGAAAGAATATCACATAAACTTCAAGATAAACTCCAACAATTTGAAGAAATTGCCTCTTTTTACACTTTATAAATAGAAGCAAAGATTGTACATCTCCTCCAATATATGTGTTGAAATGGTCTGGTCTAATTCCCAAAAGAACAAGTATAGAACTCAAAGGGGAGCTCTTTGCTGGTCTAAATTGTCATAACTGCAGGAGAGCTACAACTATTTACTTCAAAGAAGGATCTGTCTCCAGAAGCCTGACTGCTGTTACCTCTCCACCTCTCCAGCTTTACCATAGTGATTTTTTTTCTTCTCTTTTTGCAAGGAACATTCACCCAAAGACAGCTAGCTGCGTAGGAATAGAATAGATGAAGAATCAGATGCTTTAAAAAGAAATTATCATTGTGATCTGCAGCAGGTATTTCCTCTTTTTCAAATTCTTTCCAATTGGGAATAATACCACTTTCTAATAATAAAAGGTCTTAAGACATTTACCCATGTTAGGAAGATTTTAGGAGCCAGATAAGACACTGATCTGATTCCCCTTTTGGCTGAACTTGCACTTGTTATCATCTTATGCTGGGCAGGTGGATGCATAAAAAATTCCAAACCAAATGCTGTCAAAGTATTTTCAAAACATTTCAATAGCCATTTTCCACGAAACACAAGTGGAAAGTGCAAAGCAGGTGATAGTGAGGCACGTAGTTTTTATCATTACTTGCATTTCCAGCTCCAAGTAGCTAATTTATGTCCAAGTTGTACTTGTAAACATTTATGTATCACCATCATTTATTTCTGGTATGGAATAAATGTACACATGCATTTCATTTAATCAAGGAAGTGTACAGGCAGGAGCCAGCTGACAAAGTGTTTCTCATGATCTTTTAATGCACCTCTTGTCTTTCCTATATTCCCCTCAAATGCCATCTCCTCTTGTCTTCTGTCAAACTGTTGCAAGCATGAAAATAATAAATAATGCATATCTTTTATTTCAGCAACTTTATATAAGTACTCTTAACATATAAGCTCTCCAGCAAGACAAGGGAGAGAAAATGTGAGTTGTGGCTCTCTTATCTTAAAATAAGAAACCATTATGTTCCATTTGTGCCACATTCCACAGACAGTGCCTGGGAGCCAAAGGAGGGAAGATCTTCCTTTGGTGCATACCATTGGACTTGATGATCTTAAAGTTCTTTTCCTGCCTAAATGGTTCTATAATACAGCATTGGCATATTGACAATAACACTAGTTCCTGAAGCAGGAACCTACAGGGAAGGCCCTAGTAAGTACAAGTCTGTTTGTTTCTCCTGGCCAGCTGCAATGAAGAGAAACTAGACTGCAACATTCAAGAAAACAATTTATACTTGAGCTTTGGTTACTGGTTTAACTGCAAGGCCCAAGCAAATGATTAAGATGAGCTTTACTCACAGGTTTAACTGCAATGCTCAAGAAAATAATTAATTTGAACTTTGATTAATTTGAACTTCACTCACAGATTTAATATGCACTATTACACTATTTCACAAATAAAATGGAAGAATGTACTATTACATCTTAAAAGAATATACTACAACAACAACAACTGTAACAACACTGAACATTATACTTGTGTTAGGTAATCCCATGAAGTTGTAAATTTACAGCGTGCTAAGTATTTACTTATATCTCCAGATAAGGGTTCTTAGTCCCGGGAAATAGTTTTTGGCTGAAAGAGTTCCTGACCAAGGGGGAAAGGTTTCCTCAAAGGCAAGATGTAGCATTGGAGAGATGACTCCCACCCAAAACTTAGGGCTTTAGTCCCATGACTGTGGACAAAACTATGCCTGAGTGGATTATAGTGTCTCAGATATTTATACCTGGTAATGCAATTGAGGTTTCCCTTATCTTTCTTTATATTCCTGTGGGGTTCACTTGTGTGCTTTTGTTCCACTGGATATAAAGTTTTGTTGGCTAAAACTGACACTGAAAACTCGCATCTTCTTCTTGTCTTCTTACCTTTTTCCTTTGTTGTTGTTGTTGTTGGCAACTGAGTAGTGGTTTGGATTGAGACTCAGGACATAGTATTTTTTGAGGGATTTCAAAGCTCAGCACAGGTTTTGATTCTCAGATGCAGCACTACCCTGTTTGCTCTGGCTAAAAGATAACTCAAAGCTGAGCTACCTATACAGTTCCCCACGGGTCATCTCTACATAGGCAGGGCCTCAAGACAATCCAAGGCTGGGTCACAACCTCCCAGGGGTCATACATGTGCAGTAGACATTATGTTTGTTCACAAACTGTGAGCCAGACAATCCATACACCAGTTCATCTCACATCATCTACAGTGACATGGACTAACCCCCACCCAAGCACAGTGGCAGGCCAGATATACTAAAACCTGTTTACTGGAAGCCTTGGGGAAGGTTGTCAACACATGAACAGCTCTTCCTAGAAGAAGAGGACCTTGTTTTCGTTGTGATGGATGCTGCTGGGCAGTGAAGAGGACTTGTTGAGTAAGCTTTGCTCTTCCCTGTCTTTGTTACAGGACAAAGCCAGTTCTCCTTTTCATTGTTCAGACATTTCAAACTCCTGGGAATTTGGCTAGGCCTCCCTGGGGTCTTCTGCCTCCACTTTCAGGGTGATGCAATACCAAATTAAAATGACAATTAATGGAAGGTGTCAAGGATTTAGCAGCTCTTTTCAAGCCATGGATATCCTGGCCAGTAAAGACAGTTTTTAGGTTACTCTTGTTCTTCTGTTAAGATAAAGTCAAAATGGCCTAAATGTGGCCCACAGACTCCCCTGTGCAGAAAGAACAGGAATTGCTGGAGGGCAAAGGGGGCTGATCAAGGACTACATAATTAAATAAAACAAATTAGTGAGTTCTGGAGTCAGCCACTGGTTCTAATGAAATGCATCAGAGTAAATAAACAGTCATGCATTTACACATAAAACCAAAAGCTTGTATGGAGGAGGTCAAGCCAAGTGAACCTTGTCATATTCAGCTATATGTTTCTATAGTAAAAGAGACCATATTTCTTAACTCTCAGACAAGGCAGCTCCCCTAAGTGCACCTGTTTGTTGTTCAGGTGTTTTTTTTACCCTCTCTTTCCAGCTGTTCACAAGACCAATAGACGACTAAGTAACTCCATTATTGTAAAACAAGCTGCACAGCACAAAGCTGTATTTACTGAAATGATGTCACATTATTGTTTCCATACCATTAAATGTTTACTTTAGGTCCTTGATAACCCTTAGATATATAAAAGTTATTCTTTCAGCTCCAAAGAAATGCCGTAGGAAGCAATTTTCCAAGTGGTGCAACAAAGTTATGCACACAAGTCTTGTTATTCATGCACTCTACAAGATAATTTAGTACCCTGCCTGCCCCCCCCTTCCCAGCTTTCTCAGCAAGATGCAGCAAGATTCAGAGACCAGAAAGATAAAACATTTTGGCCTAAATATCAGTGGAAAGAAGAGGATGCTGTTTTTCATCAATTATTCTGCATTACGATCTGATTGACTTTATTCTCGGCACATTTCAAGCATAGCATTTGTAGAGCACAGGGTGAACACATACAAGCTACATTATGTGTCTGTCCATTCAGCTTGACAGTATGAAATTCGGGCTATGTTCTTCCCTTTTCTAACAGCATAGTGGTTTATTTTATTTTCCAGAGGGGAAAAAAAAATTAAAAAAGAAGGAATTTGTTGAAGGTTCTGAAAATCAAGGAATTAATTTCAAGCATTTAAATGCCCCAGATGTTACCTGGAAAATGTTACAGAGAAATGAAAAATATCTGAATATTATGGGTTATTACTGGCAAATTTTATTACTGAGGGTGATCATAAATTCAAACATTGTGTTATGTTTGCATTGATTAAGGCACAGAAAACTTCATAAACCTTGGTCAATAAACAAAGCATAATATTTCTTGTGGGTGTGGAACACATCCAAGTGCCGGGTTCTGCACATTGGCCACAGCAACCCCATGCAGAGCTACAGGCTGGGGTCAGAGTGGCTGGAGAGCAGTCAGGCTGAGAGGGACCTGGGGGTGCTGGTCGACGGTAGACTGAACATGAGCCTGCAGTGTGCCCAGGCAGCTAAGAGGGCCAATGGCATCCTGGCCTGCATCAGGAACAATGTGGCCAGCAGGAGCAGGGAGATCATTCTGCCCCTGTACACTGCACTGGTTAGGCCGCACCTCGAGTACTGTGTCCAGTTCTGGGCCCCTCAGTTTAGGAAGGATGTTGACTTGCTGGAATGAGTCCAGAGAAGAGCAACAAAGTTGGTGAGGGGTTTGGAACATAAGCCCTACGAGGAGAGGCTGAGGGAGCTGGGGTTGCTTAGCCTGGAGAAGAGGAGACTCAGGGGTGACCTTATTACTCTCTACAACTACCTGAAGGGAGGTTGTAGACAGACGGATGTTGGTCTCTTCTCCCAGGCAAGCAGTACCAGAACAAGAGGACACAGTCTCAGGCTGCGCCAGGGGAGATTCAGGCTGGATGTTAGAAAAAAGTTCTATACAGAAAGAGTGATTGCACATTGGAATGGGCTGCCTGGGGAGGTGGTGGAGTCGCCATCACTGGAGGTTTTTAGGAGAAGACTTGACGGGGTACTTGGTGCTGTGGGTTAGTTGCTTGGGCGGTGTTGGATTGGTTGATGGGTTGGACGCGATGATCTTGAAGGTCTCTTCCAACCTGGTTTATTCTATGTATTCTATTCTATGAAAGCACAGACCTGAGATTGTAACTATTTCACAGGCCTGTATCTTACAGATCCTTGTTAGTCTTTACCTGATCATAGTAATTTAAGCTTCCAATTTTAATCAGAATTAAAAATAACGAGAAGGAAGCTGTGATTTAAACAGCAGGTTTTATTTTTGTGTTGCATTTTTATTTGGCAATGAACTTCATTATTTTAGACTGGCATAATAACTAGTACAAGTTAATATGCAACCATGTTTTTAATATCTATTTGGTACAGTTCAATATCTTGTTTACGTTGTCATACAAACATACACTCTAAGAGCGCAAGCAATATTGTAGTTTCTTCAGGTGTTTATGTTTTACGTTCATATTATCACAGAAAATGGTGAAATATGTTTCTAAGTGATGATTTTATTTGAGAATTGTATCAAAATGTATTGGGAAGGAAACTAAAAAATCAAATTAAATGCATTAAATTGGTTTAATTAATTGTATTTAGCTGCCTTAGATATATGTAATTGCTTTTTTTTCCTTATAAAAGGAAAACACATTTGGAACAAGCTATATTCCTAAATTAACAAGGTGGTAGTGAACTGAGATTATTTCCTGTCTCCAGTAGCTGATACTGAGATGTCTAACATAGACATAAATGGCTAGTGAGACTAACAAAAGTGCCTGTAGGGGCTGGTGCCTCATTACCCCTAGAGTCAAAAGAATTTAGACATTTCATTCTGTGGGAGGCATTTTGGAACTCTCACTGGTCATCTGTCTCCACCAAAATATCATCTGTTTGTCCATGCTACCTTCTCCATATTTTTTTATTCATAGAGACTGGAAGAGAAAACCACTGTGCATTTTCAGCCTTCAGTCCATTTCTGAATTTTGCTTAAGCAATGCTAATTAGAAGATAGAAATATTTGTAGTACATTCTAGTTCACCTAAAACAAAAATCAAAGCGAACAGTGGATTTTATGCAGAGTAAAGCACTTGAAAAAGTGCAAAAAACAGTATCAGCAATACAGTAAAGGCAGAAAATGCTTTTACAAATATATTAATGGCAAGAGGAGGGGCAAGGACAACCTCCACTCCTTAGTGGACATGGAGGGGAATATTGTAACTAAAGATGAGGAAAAGGCAGAGGTACTTAACATCTTCATTGCCTCAATTTTTAATAGCAGGATAGGTTGTCGTCCGGACAACTGGCCTCTTGAGCTGGCAGATGGAGTCAGGGAGCAGTATGGTTCCCCTGTAATCCAGGAGGAAGCAGTTAGAGACCTGCTTACTCACTTGGATCTCCGCAAGTCCATGGGACCAGATAGGATCCATCCTAGGGTGCTGAGAGAGCTGGCAGATGAGCTGGCCAAGCCACTCTCCATCATTTTTCAACAGTCCTGGCTCACTGGAGAGGTCCCAGATGACTGGAAGCTGGCCAAAGAGATGCCCATCCACAAGAAGGGCTGGAAAGGAGGAACTAGGGAATTACAAATCTGTCAGCCTGATGGAACAGGTCATCTTGGGGGCAATCACAGCACACCTGCAGGATGGCCAAGGGATCATGCCCAGCCAGCATGGATTCAGGAAGAGCAGGTCCTGCCTGACGAACCTGATCTCCTTCTATGATCAGGTGACCTGCCTGGTGGATGTGGGGAAGGCAGTGGATGTGGTCTACCTGGACTTCAGCAAGGCCTTTGACACCGTCCCCCATAGCAAACTGCTGGCCAAGTTGTTAGCCTGTGGCTTGGACAGCAGCACTCTGTATTGGGTTAGGAACTGGCTGGAGGTTCAGGACCAGCCAGTTA
The DNA here is from genome assembly GCF_014839835.1 of Dryobates pubescens. Taxonomy (NCBI): domain Eukaryota; kingdom Metazoa; phylum Chordata; class Aves; order Piciformes; family Picidae; genus Dryobates; species Dryobates pubescens. The sequence continues at coordinate 59,633,116 of NC_071657.1, read as the reverse complement.
CTAGTGGTGTCCCCCAGGGATCGGTGCTAGGCCTCATCCTGTTCAATATCTTTTTTTCATGATGTGGATGAGGGGATTGAGTCCATCATCCCCATCCAGGGAGGGCAAGGTTCTCACAAGCCCTCCCCCTGCTGCTTTCAGGATAGGCGTAACCCATCACAACTCGACAATGGATTGCAATGAATATGTACAAATATACAGTATTTACAATATTATTCAGGTATTTACAATCAGAAAACAGCACAGAACCCCACCTGAACAGGGGACACTGTTCTCCCCTAACCTTCCCCTCCCCCCTTCCTCTAATTAGAAGAAAGAGAGAAAAAGGCATTAGACAGTACTGTTAGCTCAAAACATCATTACTGTTCTTATCTCAAGGTCAGTGGTGATAAGATCCTTTCCCACCTGAGCAAAGCAGAAAGCAGCAGCCAGCAAAGGAATAAAGGAATGAATGAAAGAGAATGTGAGATTGTTAGAATACATCCCACACATCTGACCAATGAAATTCATTTACAATAATCTCTTGTTTTGCTTTTAACACCCAACTGTGGATTTGTTTATATTTTCCCACTCTTCTGCTTGAAAACCTGTAGTCAACTTTTAAAGGCATAGCCTAAAACTGCCACAAGAGGGACCTTGACAGGCTGGACAGATGGGCAGAGTCCAATGGCATGAGATTTAACACATCCAAGTGACAGGTTCTACACATTGGCCACAACAACCCCATGCAGTGCTACAGGCTGGGGTCAGAGTGGCTGGAGAGCAGCCAGGCAGAGAGGGACCTGGAAGTACTGGTTGATAGTAGGCTGAGCATGAGCCAGCAGTGTGCCCAGAAGGCCAATGGCATCATGGCCTGTATCAGGAGCAGTGTGGCCAGCAGGAGCAGGGAGGTCATTCTCCCCCTGTACTCAGCACTGGTTAGGCCACACCTTGAGTCCTGTGTCCATTTCTGGGCCCCTCAGTTTAGAAAGATGTTGACTTGCTGGAACGTGTCCAGAGAAGAGCAATAAAGCTGGGGAGGGGTTTGGAGCACAAGCCCTGTGAGGAGAGGCTGAGGGAGCTGGGGTTGCCTAGCCTGGAGAAGAGAAGGCTCAGAGGAGACCTTATTGCTGTCTACAACTACCTGAAGGGAGGTTGTAGCCAGGTGGGGGTTGGTCTCTTCTCCAGGGCAACCAGCAGCAGAACAAGAGGACACAGTCTCAGGCTGCGCTGGGTGAGTTTTGGGCTTGCAGTGAGGAGAAAGTTCTTCCCAGCAAGAGAGATTGGCGATTGGAATGTGCTGCCCAGGGAGGTGGTGGAGTCACCATCCCTGGAGGTGTTCAAGAGGGGATTGGACGTGACACTTGGTGCCATGGTTTAGTAGTCATGAGGCCTTGGGTAACAGATTGGACTTGATGATCTTTGAGGTCTTTTCCAACCTTATTGATACTATGATTCTAGGGGAGACCCTTATTGCTGTCTACAACTACCTGAAAGGAGGTTGTAGACAGGTGGGGGTTAGACTCTTCTCCCAGGCAACCAGCACCAGAACAAGAGGCCATAGTGTCAAGCTGCACCAGGGGAGGTTTAGGCTGGATGTTAGGAAGACGTTCTTCACAGAAGGAGTGATTGGCCATTGGAATGTGCTGCCCAGGGAGGTGGTGAAGTCACCATCACTGGAGGTGTTTAAGAGGAGACTGGATGTGGCACTTGGTGCCATGGTTTAGTTGATTAGATGGTGTTGGGTGATAGGTTGGACTTGATGATCTCAAAGATCTTTTCCAGACTGGTTAATTCTATTCTGTTGTTGGCTCATGCCCAGCTTCTCACCCACGGCTACCCCCAAATCTTTTCTGCAGGGCTGCTCTCAATTTTGTCATGCCCCAGTCTGTATTAATATTAAGGGTTGCCCTGACCTAGGTTCAGGACCTTGAACTTTGCCTTATTGCACTTCATGAAATTCTCCTCAACCCACCTCTCCAGCCTGTCCAGGTCTTGCTGGATGGCATCCTATACTTCAGGTTTATCAACCACACCGCTTAGCTTGGTATCATCTGCACATTTGCTGAGGGCACACTCTATCTCACTGTCTGCATAATTGATGACAATATTGAACAGCAGTAGTCCTGATACAGACCCTTGAGGGACACCGCCTGTCACTTATCTCCATCTGGACATCAAGCTGTTGACTACTATTCTTTGTATGTGATTATCCAACCAATTCCTTATCCACTGAACAGTGCACTCATTAAATCCATACCTCTCCAGTCACCCTGAGTGTTGAGTCTCTGGTAAGAACTGCCGGTTTTGGATGCAGACAGAAATAGGAATCCCCTTTGCTGGTATTTAGATTTTGCACTGAAGCATGTTATAAGTCAAACTCATACGGATGTCAGCTGATGTCCATGAGTTTCAGAGTTTTGCTTTGTAATGTACCACAGAAAGGACTAATTAAAAAAGAAAAAGGTTAATAACTGTGGAATCAAGTAGGCATTGACAACCAGTTTCCAGACATTTATATAAAATCCTTTTTAAATCCTGAGTCTTTCTAATGCCTCAGGGGGAGATAAATAAGGAAATCTATAAGCAAATATAAATAAATAAAATCTACCTCTTTTTTTTTTTTTCCCCCCAAAGAAATTGATTGCATGAGTTCTTTACACCTCAGATTTTAATTTGATCTTTCATTGGATAATGTATTATATGTACTTATTGTCAAATCAATAATTAATTTTATTACATTCCAGTGGGAATCACTTGGATTGATATTTTTATTTTAAAATAAACTATCAATGAAAACAGAAAATCTGCCTCCAAGATGTGAAAAAAAGAAAGCAGACAAAATAAGGTTAGTGACAGCTTCATAATCAAAGCCTCTTTCTTTATTGAGAAATAAACACTTGTGAGGATTCTCAGTGTATTTTACAGTCTTAACAGTTGTCAGGTCTCCCTTGACTGACCCTGAATAAAATCTAACTGGGGGTGACAAAAAAATATGTCCATCAACTGTGCTCATGCATTACAACATAAAAATTGACTGGAGTCATTGACTACAGGTAGCAATGAGCAAAACTACACAAGATAAATACTGTGGTCTGTGGATACTCATTCACTCCACTTTTGTCTGCCACCTTGATTTTTGGATTGGGCATTCATGGATAAAAAGAAGGTGATCTGAAAAAATCATGTGTGCCTTTTAAAAGACAGTATCATGTTATGTTACTCCCTTCACAGAAATTTATGGTACATGGTGTTAGACCATTGGCTAAGCTTAATGTAACATGATGCATTAAAAACTGCACATCATGATTGTAATGTGTGTCAGAACAATGAATTGATATACCACATATCTCTTCATTTGTAGTTATGGCACCCATGGAAATCATTCACAAAGGGATATATTCTCCTTTTGATGCATGCACATAAATCCCCTTTTCTCTTACTACTTCCAGCTCTTTACATAATGGTTGGTCTGAGCTAAGAAAAACTGCTTTCAAAAACGCCTCAAGTTAGCTAAAAATGTTTGAATTGTAGTCTAGCATTTATTATAGGCACAGTTAAATCCTCAAAACCGTGTGAGAGGGCTGTTTTGTAACCTGCGCTCCCCAGTAGTGAAAAATAGTCATTGCTGCCTTCTCTATCCAGGGTAAATTGTACGCTGACTGTAACTTTGCTTAATAGGAGTAGGTTTCCTTCTGATTTTATGTCACCACATCCCAAAGGGCTACTTTTCACAGAAGCATAAATGAAATCAGAATGTGTGCTGGTAGTGAAGGCACAAATACAGAAATAGAAAAGGACTTTGCCTCCAACACTTTTCACCTTCTGCCTGGTTGTCTTCTACCTCCTTTACCTACATTCCCAATGTAATCAAGCCTCTCCTGTGTAAAAAGACCCATCTCCCACTTGATTTACTCTGTTCAGTAAGTATTTTGCCAACTCTACAGCAGCATTCCACTTTATCCTTGTCTGAACAACTTTCTAAGCATTTTAGGGGGCTATTTGTAGAAGATCATTTTGACTGGTGATGATCAGCTGATAAAGTGGGTCAAGAGGTCTGCGCTATAAGGAATACTGATAATACATTGTATGCTCATAAACAGCACAATTCATTCTTCTACACTGAAATCTGCCTGGCTTGATGCTGGCCAGCTATACAGAAGTTAATTTTATCTTCTGAATATATATTTTTTAAAAATTGAGACACTACTGAATTTTATTCAAAATCTAATCTTACTTATTTAGTACCCTTTACAGAGCATGAAAAAACTTGCCTTTCCTAAAAAAAAAAAAAAATAAAAAAAAAATTAAAGACTAAATGATTTCCACACTTCATTTTATCATAAATGAAAATTAAATGAGATTCAAACTGCACAGATGGTTTTGATAGACAAACAAAATAGTATAAAAGCTTACTGAGCATTTACTTAGCAAAGTAATGGTCTCAGTTCTCAGATGAAGCAAATATACTTCTGGCCCATTTATGGCCATAGGTTTTTTAAGTTGTCTAAACCAACTGGGAATGGATGAGATGATGGAAACTGACATTGGACTTTAGAGGTGATTGCAGCTCCTTCTGCAAGATACTGTCTGACCTCAGCAGCATAGGTAGAAGTGCCAAGATACCTCTAACTTGGACTATAGCAGCTGACAAATGAGTTGGCTCTATAGACCAAGTGAACTAGTGGTATAGCACAAACCACCTCCACTGCAACAGCTCAGTCATTTCAGAAACTCCCTTACTAAGGCCAAGAAAGTGAATTTCAAAAGGGAGGAAAGGATGTGATGAGAATGCTGGATTCATAAGACTTGTTACTTACACAGCTGAGAAATGGTGTGGTTTTTAAGGGTAGTCTTTAATTGGAAGACATATTTAGTAGGAATTGTTAATATCAAAGGGAGCTGTTGGCACACCACAATGCTTCAGAGCCTGTCTATTCTTTTCTTGTGATGATGTATATATGTGGCATTGACTTCCTCAGCTGGTCTTTCATAAAGAATGCTCTAAGTTGTAGAAAGTGCTTTGCAGCCTGATATGCTCCCTTGAATGTGAATTGGGCGTACTGTGAACATTTCAGATTAAATATCTATTATGTAGTTGTTTGCATGCAGAGATCTGAGTTTGTCAGGCTAATTAGCTGCTTCCAGTCCTTCATTCTTGAGTGAAATGGGAATAAGCAGTAGTAGCTATAGGTGCTCTTAGAATCATAGAATTGTTTCAGCTGGAAAGACCTTTAAGATCATTGAGTCTAACCATTAATCCAACACTAACACAGTCATTAAACCATGTCCCAGAGTGCTCTATCCACGTGCTTTCTGAACATCACCAGGGAGGGTACCTCCACCACCTATTCCAGCCTGGCCACTCTTTATAGAAAGACACTTTTCCTAATATCCAATCTAAACACCTCCTGGTGTAACTTGAGGCCATGTCTTCTTATTCTATTACTAGTTACTTGGGAGAAGAGACCATTACCTACCTTACTATGAACTCCTTTCACATAGTTGTAGAGAGCAAGGTCTCCAATAAGCCTTCTCTTCTCCAGACTAAATAATCCAAATTCCATTAGCCACTCCTCATATGATGTGTTCTCCAGAACCCTCACTAGTTTCATTGCCCTTCTCTGGATGCATTCCAGCCACTCAGTGACCTTCTTGTAGTAAGAGGCTCAAAACTGAATACAGTTTTCAAGGTGCCAGTGCTGAGTACAGGGGTACAATCCCTTTTCCTACTCCTGCTGGCCATACTGTTCCTGATACAGGCCAGGTTGCTGTTGGCCTTCTTGGCCATCTGAGCACATTGCTGACTCATATTCAGCTATCTGTCAACCAGCAACCCTAGGTTCCTTTCCGAGAAGCAGCTTTCCAGCCACTTAGACCCAAGCCTCTAACATTGCATGGAGTTGTTATGACCCAAGCTCAGGACCTGGCACGTGGCCTCGTTAAACGTCTTACAGTTGACCTCGGCCCATCGACGTGCTCTAGCTTTAGGGAGATCTCTCTAGTTCTGGACACTCTTCTCTCTCCTAGTTTGGTGTCATCTACAGACTTAATGAGGATATACTTCATCCCCTCATCCTGATTGTTGATAAAGATACTAAACAAGACTGGCCCCAAAACTGAGGCCTGAGGAACACCACTTGTGACTGGCCATGAACCGGATTTAATTCCATTCACTACCACTCTTTAGCCATCCAAACAGTGTTTTATGCATCCATCCATCTAAGCCATGTACAGGCATGATTTCCAGGATGCTGCTGCAAGAGACAGTGTCAAGCACTCTACTAAAGTCCAAATAAACAACATCTGCAGCCCTTCCCTTTTCCACTAAGCAGGTCACCTTGTTGTAGAAGCAGGATTTGCCCTTCGTATATGTGTGTTGGCTGGCCCTGACCACCAAGTTGCACTGCACATACTGCATAATGGCACTCAAGATCTGCTCTGTGACCTCCCTGGCACCAAGGTCAGACTGACAGGTCCGTAGTTCCCTGGCTTCTTTCAGCTGTTCTCACAGATGGGCATCACATTTGTCAGTCTCCAGTCAGTGCAGACCTCCCTAGTTAGCCAGGACTGTAGGCAATGATGGAAAGTGGATTGGTGAGCACTTCTACCAACTCCCAGAGCACCTTTGGGTGTATGCCATCCAGTCCCACAGACTTGTGTATGTCTAAGTGGTGTAGCAGGTCACTAGCCATATCTTCTTGGACTGTGGGACCTTCATTCTGCTCCCCATTCCCATCTACCAGCTCAGGGATCTGTGAACACAGCAAACAACTGGTCCTACTACTAAAGACTGAGGTAAAGAAGGTATTGAGTAACTCAGCCTTTTCCTCACTTTGATCACTATGTTTCCTCTTGCATCCAACAAAGGACAGAAATTCTCCTTAGTTCTCTTTTTGTTGCTAATATATTTGTAGAAGGATTTCCTGTTTTCTTTAACAGCTGAAGCCAAACTAATTTTGAGTTGGGCTTTTATGCTTCTAATTTTCTCCCTGTGTAGCCTCATGACATCTTTGTAGTTCTCCTGAGCAGTCTGGCCCCTTCTTCCAATGTTCTTTTAACCCTGAGCTGCAACCTTATGTCTCTATTCAGCCAGGTTGACATTCTGCTCCACCATCTTGTCTTTTAGCACATGGGGATGGCCTGTTCCTGCACATTTAAGACTCCAGCTTGTCTGTGACAAGCTTTGGAACAACACACCAGAGTTAGAGGAATGGGATACTAGTTAAGAGCCTTCAACCTGTTCTCCTGAGGTATGCCAGTGACACTGCAGCACAGTCAAAGTCTTACAGAGATGAGTGGTGGCACCTGAAATAGTAGGAGCCAGCAGGGAAACATCACTGAAACACCTTAAGGGAATTAAGAGGTGTTTCTCTAAGAAAGTGACAGGGTCAACAGCCGAGCTGAAGTGCCTCTACATGAATGTATGCAGCACGGACAACAAACAGGAGGAGATGGAAGCTACTGTGCTGCTGGAAAGCTGCAATATAACAGCCATTACTGAAACTTCATGGGACAAATTGGTGCTGATCTCTTCTCACAGGTAATTAGTAACAGAACAAGACGGAATGGCCTCAAGCTGTGACTGGCTAGCTTTAGACTGGATATTAGGGAGGTGGCTGAGTCACCAACCCTAGGTGTGTTTGGATGTGGTGCTTGGGGATATGGTTTAGGGGTGAACTTTGTAGAGTAGGGTTATAAGTTGGACTTGGTGATCCAAGGAGTCTTTTCCAACTGGAACGTTTCTGTGATTCTGGGATAACTAGAGTGTGGCTGTTCATGACTACAGCTGTTCAGAAGGGACAGGAGAGGAAGGAAGGGAGAAGGTGTTGCCCTCTGTGTTAAAAGATATCCCTAAAGAATAGCTACAAGCAAGTAAAAAATTTATAAGGAGGAATTAGAGACCAATGCAACAAGGGGAACATTGTGGTTGGTGTCTACTACAGGCCTCCTGATCAAAGGGAGCCTGCTGATGAAGCCTTGTTACTCTAGCTACAGGCGGCCTTGTGCTCACAGGCTCTTGCTGCTGCTGGGGGATTTTTAACCACTCCACATCTGCTGAAAAAATAGCATGGCAAGCTGTAGGCAATCCAGGACACTCCTGGAGCGCTCAGATGAAAACTTCTCAAGAGAGGAAATAAACAGCCATATCTGAGGAGATGAAATACAGGATCACCATGATGAGGTGAGCTCATCACGGATGTCAAGATTGGAGGTACCCTGCGGTGCAGTGGTCACACACTGGTAGAGTTCAGGGTCCTGAGGGATACAAGTCAGACAAAGAGTATAGTTAGGACCCTGAATTTTAGGAAAGCAAACTTCAACCTCTTCAAGGAATTAGTCAACTGGATCACCTAGGAAACAGGTCTTCAGGGAAAAGGGAGCAGAACAGAGCTGGCAGACTATTAAGGACGCTTTCCACAGAGCACAAGAGCTCTCGATCCCCAGGTGTAAGAAATCAGGTAAGGAAGGAAAGAGACCAGCACAGCTGAGTCAAGACTTACTGGTCAAACCAGAAAATGAGGTCAGGAAGGCCAGACACAGCTGGAGCTGATCTTGGCAAGGGATTCTGTGAATAACAAGATGGGCTTCTACAGATATGTCAACCAGAAAAAGAAAGTTACAAAAAACATACCCACCTTGATGAGCAAGAATAGTGAGACAGTAACAGCAGACAAGAATAAGGCTGAGGTTCTCAACAACTTTTTGCTTCAGCCTTCACTGACAAGCTCTCTCCTCATACCTTCCAAGTTGAAGGTCCACACATGGAGACCAGGGGCAACAAGCTCCTCCCATTCTAAGTGATGACAAGGTTTGTGACCACCTGAGGAACCTGAATATACACATCTATGGTACCTGATCACATGCATCCTAGAGTTCTGAAATAACTGGCTGATGTGGCTGCTAAGCCACTCACCATGATGTTTGAAATGTCTTAGCAGTCAGGTGAAGTCCCTGGGGACTGGAAGAAGGGTAAATTTATAGCCATTTTAGAAAGTGTAGAAGGGAGGAACTACCAATCTGTCAACCTCACTTCTGTGTCTGGGAAGATCATAGAACAGATCTTCCTAGAAACTGTGCAAAGGTCCATGGAAGACAGGAAGGTGATTTGAGGCAGCCATCATGGCTTTACTAAGGGCAAGTAGTATATGACCAAATTAGTAGCTTTCTACAGTGGAGCAACTACATAGGTAGACAAGGAGAGGGCAATGGATGTATGAGAATGGCCTATCCCCCAAAGGTAAAAAGATTCTAGGAAGGGAATTGGCAGGTCTCATTGACAGGGCTTTAAACTAGATTTGAAGGGGGAAGGGGCTGAAACTAGTTCCCCAGGCAGGAGTGTGGGGGCGATGAGCTAGAGCCAGACATGAAACCAGCAGCCCAGCTGCAGTGCATGTACACTAATGCACAAAGTATGGGCAACAAACAAGAGGAGCTGGAAGCCTTGTTGCAGCAGGAAAGTTATGATGTAGTTGCCATCACAGAGATGTGGTGGGATGACTCACATGACTGCAGCCCTGCAATTGACGGCTACAGGCTCTTCAGGAGAGACAGGCAAGGAAGAAGGGGTGGAGGGGTGGCCCTGTACATCAGGGAGGCACTAGATGCCATTGAGCTGGAGATCAGAGATGATTGGGTTGAGTGCTTGTGGGTGAGAATTAGAGGGAAGACCAGCAGGGCAGACATCCTGGTTGGAGTCTGTTATAGACCACCCAACCAGGAGGAAGATGTTGATGATGCATTCTGTCGGCAGCTTAAGGCTGTCTCAGGATCCCCTGACCTTGTTCTCATGGGCGACTTCAACTTGCTGGGATCTCAACACAGCAGAGAGGAGGCAGTCTAGGAGGTTCTTAGAGTGCATGAAGGACAGCTTCTTATCCCAGGTGCTGCGCAAGCCTACCGGGGCAAGGCTATGCTTGACCTCCTCTTCACCAACAGGGAAGGGCTGGTGGGTGATGTGGTGGTCGGAGGCTGTTTAGGGGCCAGTGACCATGAGATAATTGAATTTTCAGTACTCAGTCAAGCTAAGAGGGGCAGCAAGAAGACCTCCACTCTGGACTTCCAGAGGGCAGACTTCAGGTTACTCAAGGAGCTAACTCAGAAGATTCTTTGGGAAAAAGCCCTTAAAAACCAAGGGGTCCAGGAGAGCTGGGCCTACTTCAAGGAAGAACTCTTGAAGGCGCAGGAACAGGCTGTGCCAATGTGCCGGAAGAGGAGCCACTGGGGCAGACGGCCAGCCTGGATGGGTAATGAACTTCTAAAAGAACTAAGGGAAAAAAAGAGGGTGTATCATCTTTGGAAGAAAGGTGAGGCAACCCATGGAATGTTTAAGGATGTTGCTAGGTCTTGTAGGAAGAAACTTAGCGAGGCAAAAGCACATTTGGAGCTTAGACTGGCCTCTGCTGTGAAGGACAACAAAAAATCCTTCTATAAATATATTAATAGCAAGAGGAGGGGCAAGGACAACCTCCACTCCTTGGTGGACACAGAGGGTAATGTAACAAAAGATGAGGAAAAGGCAGAGGTACTTAACACCTTCTTTGCCTCAATTTTTACTAGCAGGACAGAATGTCTTCCAGACAGCTGGCCTGCAGAGCTGGCAGAAGGAGCCAGGGAGCAGCATAGTTTTCGTCTGTTCCGGAGGGGGCAATTAGAGATCTCCTCAGCCGTTTGGATCCCCGCAAGTCCATGGGACCAGACGGGATCCATCCTAGGGTGCTGAGAGAGCTGGCAGATGAGGTGGCCAAGCCACTGTAGAGTGGGGTTTTTTTAATACATCATCTGCTGCATTAATGTAACAATCATAATCTAGACTCAAAAATCAAATACAATTTGTTCCCTCAATGGCTAGGAGAAGCAGATGATGGTGGAGATATACTTGATCACCGAGGGGTCCTTGTCTCACTGTTCAGCAGTATTTGTTGTCCAAGATCCCTGTTAGAACTTGCAATTGCTTGGTTCTACACATAGAATTATAGAATCAATAAGGTTGGAAAAGACCTCAAGGATCATCAAGTCCAACCTGTTACCCAACACCTCATGACTAACTAAACCATGGCACCAAGTGCCACATCCAATCCCCTCTTGAACACCTCAAGGGACAGTGACTCTACCACCTACCTGGGCAGCCCATTCCAATGGCAACCAACTCTGTGAAGAACTTTCTCCTTACCTTGAGACTAAACTTCCCCTGGTGCAGCTTGAGACTATGTTATCTTGTTCTGGTGCTGGATGCCTGAGAGAAGAGACCAACCCCCACTTGCCTACAGCCTCCCTTCAGATAGTTGTAGAGAGCAGTAAGGTCTCACCAGAGCCTTCTCTTCTCCAGGCTAAACAACAGTGGCTCCCTCAGCCTCTCCTCATGGGGCTTGTGCTCAAGGCCTCTCCCCAGCCTTGTTGCCCTTCTCTGGACACGTTCGAGTGTCTCGATGTCCTTTTCAAATTGAGGGGCCCAGAAATGGACACAGTACTCAAGGTGTGGACTAACCAGTGCTAAGTAAAGGGGCACAATGACTTCCCTGCTCCTGACGGCCACACTAGTCCTGATGCTGGCCAGGATCCCATTGGTCTTCTTGGCCACTTGGGCACACTGCTGGCTCATGTTCATCCAGCTGTCAATGAGCACCCCCAGGTCCCTGTTTGGCAGCTCTTCAGCAACTCTGATCCCAGCCTGCAGCACTGCATAGGGTTGTTGTGGTCAAAATGCAGCACCTGGCACTTGGACTTGTTGAATGCCATCATGTTGGAGTCTACCCATCTGTCCAGCCTGTTGAGGTCGCTCTGCAGAGCCCTTCTATCCTCTAACAGATCAACACCTGCCCCCAGCTTGGTGTCATCTGCAAATTTACTGATGATGGACTCAACCCCCTCTTCCAGATCATCAATAAAGATATTGCAGAGGATGGGGCCCAGCACTGATCCCTGGGGGACACCACTAATGACTGGCCACCAGCTGAATGTGGCATCATTCACCACCACTCTCTGGGCCTGACCCTCCAGCCAGTTCCTAATCCAGCACAGAGTGCTGCTGTCCAAGCCACAGTCTGACACATTGGCCAAGAGTTTGCTGTGGGGAATGGTGTTAAAGGCCTTGCTGAAGTCCAGGCAGACTACATCCACAGCCTTCCCCACATCTACCAGGCAGGTCACCTGATCATAGAAGGAGATCAGGTTGGTCAGGCAAGGCTTGCCCTTCCTAAATCCATGCTGGCTGGGCCTGATCCCTTGGCCATCCTTCAGGTGCACAGTGATCTGCTCCATAATTTTTCCTGGCACTGAGGTCAGGCTGACAGGCCTGTAGTTTGCAGGTTCATCCATTCAGCCCTTCTTGGGAATGGGCATCACACTGGCCAGCTTCCAGTCATCTGGAACCTCTCCAGTGAGCCAGAACTGGAGGAAAATGATGGAGAGCGGCTTGGCCAGCTCATCTGCCAGCTCTCTCAGCACCCTAGGATGGATCCCATCTAGTCTCATGGACTTGTGGGGATTCAAGTGGCTTAGAACCTCAGCCTTTTCCTCATCTTTAGTTACAGAGTTTCCCTCCAAGTCCAATAAAGAGTGGAAGTTCCTCTTGCCCCTCTTTTTAGCATTAATATATTTATAAAAATGCTTTTTATTATCTTTCACAGAATTGGCTAGGTTGAGTTCTAACTGGGCTTTTGCCTCTCTAATTTTTCTCCTACATGATCTAACAACATCTTTAGACATATCACTAGTTGCCTCCCCCCCTTTCCAAAGGCAATACACCCTCTTTTTTCCCCGTAATTTGTTCAAGAGCTGCTTGCTCATCCAAGTTGGTCACCTTCCTGTGCCTTCAAGAGCTCCTGTTTGAAGCAGGTCCACCATCCTGGACCCCTTTGTTCTTGAGAGCTGCTACCCAGGGAACTTTCTGAGTAAGCTGCTTGAACAAGGTGAATTTTGCCCTCTGGAAGTCCAAAGTGAGGGTTTAGTTTTCGCTCCTCCTTATTTCCCTGCATATTGAAAACTCTACTATCTCATGGTCACTGCACCCTAGTCTCCTACCATCACATCTCCCACCAGCCCTTCTCTATTTGAGAACAGCAGGTCAAGTAGAGTCTAACCCTTGGTAGGCTCGCTTAACAGCTGCATCAGGAAGCTGTCCTCCATACATTCTAAGCAACGTATGCTTCCCCATTCTGTGGGAACACCTGGCTGGTCGGGTGCCTAGGATCTTCCAGGTTGGTAAGGAAGGAAGTGATAAGCCTAGGAACATGGAGGTCGCTTAGCCTGGAGAAGAGGAGACTCGGGGTGACCTTATTACTCTCTACAACTACCTGAAGGGAGGTTGTAGACAGACGGATGTTGGTCTCTTCTCCCAGGCAGCCAGTACCAGAACAAGAGGACACAGTCTCAGGCTGCACCAGGGGAGGTTTAGGCTCGATGTTAGGAAGAAGTTCTTCACAGAAAGAGTGATTTGCCATTGGAATGGGCTGCCTGGGGAGGTGGTGGAGTCGCCATCATTGGAGGTTTTCAGGAGGAGACTTGATGGGGTGCTTGGTGCCATGGGTTAGATGTTTGGGTGGTGTTGGATTGGTTGATGGGTTGGACGCGATGATCTTGAAGGTCTCTTCCAACCTGGTTTATTCTATGTTTACTCTATGTATTCTATGTTCTATGTTCTAAGCGTCAAGTGCTTCAACCACTTGGTGAACAGGACGTTCACCAAGGTATAATAAGGGAAATGAACACGGTGACCCACTCAGTGCCACATGATGGCTACTTGCCTTATAAAATGGTACAGCTACCACAAATACATTACCAAAGTTCGGAAGTAGGGACTACTGGTGTCATGCTACCCCTTGGAACCATCACTGTACCAGTCGCACTACCACCAGTAGGATAGCTCCTACTGCTGCGTCTGAAGAGGGATTCTCACGAGCTTAACCTGTGTGCTAGTGGGCAGACGGCGAACGACGGGCGGTGGTTCGAGAGGCGCCGTAGCCCCTCATAAGCCCTATCCGACCCAGCATCACCGCACAACTTGCACTCGTCCGCAGGACCGACACCGCGACGACCAGCAGTACGGCGCAGCAGCAGCGCGAAGTCCCGCCCCCGCTCCCGGTGGTGCCGCCCAGGCTGGCGGGTTTGCGCATGCGCGGGCTCGGGTTGCGCCGTCACGGTGGTGCGCCGTCACGGTGGTGCGGCGTCCCCTCCGAACCCTACGCACCTGCGCTGCTGGGGTCAGGCCAGTGCCGCACCCACCAGCCCTGCCATGGCTGACGCGCGCTTGAGGCAGATCAAGATCAAGACCGGTGTTGTGAAGCGGTAAGTGCTCACAGCCGCTCGGAGACTCCAAAGGCGGTCCTGAGGGGCGAGTAGAGTGGAGAGTGGGCCTTGCCGCGGTGGTTGGGGGCTCCCCTGGGCTGGGCCGCGCCGAGCCGCTGCCGGTAAGGCTTCGCGTGCCTTTGGCCGCGCCTCCTGCGCGGCCGAATCGATGGCGGCCTTGTCGCCCTGGGTAGGGCTGGCGGGGTTTGCCGGAGGGCGGCACAAGTTCTGCCGTGAGTGCCCGCTTCTTCCCCTCGCTCACAGCCTTCAGCGGCAGGCCTTTCCGAGAAGACCATTAAAATGGGGATTTTGTTCTGCTTCGGTAGTGATTTTGAGAGCCAAAGGGAGTCACGCTGCCCCACCAGTGTACAGGGCAGCCTCGCTGGATCCCGTGATGAGGCATGAAGCCTTACTTATGCTAGCAAAACAGCTGTTGAATAGATTATTTCCGATTAGAAAGTTTAAACCGCAGACCTAATGGTGAACTCATCACCTGAGTCTCTATTTTGCCCAGTTTTAACCCAGTCTCTATTTTTTATGAAATGGTGGAGTTGTATCTGTCTCGATCCCTCACTATCGCTATCAACACAAGGCTTTTACATTAATTATTTGGTCACAGTGACGTTTATTAAGGCTACACCCTACAAAGACTGCATTGGCTCAGAGACAAGAAGTAGTATGCAATATCATGTTAAAAAGCCCACTTCTGTACAGTCAACTTCATTATAATACTTGTCTGATTTCAGTTAGTAGAAGACTAATCAGTAAGATGGACACAATTCTAAAACCTGATAGAATTGAAAGGTTGGACTTGATGTCCAAAAAAGCAAAACAGCTACAGATTGATCACTCTGTACTAGATAAAGGCACTTCTGAGTTCCTAGCCTCCAAATGGTCAGCGGTTCTCTGGCACTGACACAAGCAAGAAATTGGTTAGATAATTGTAAGGGCCTATTTTTTGTCACTGAACAGGAAGAGCCAGCTTATGACCTTGTGTTTTATTTTTAAGCAAGACATCTTTAGTATGGGTCTTAATGATTGGCTTGTTGACTGCTTTTTGCTTTCTGTCCCTTTCCTCACCTTTGTTAGGGTTACTGGCTGTGCTGGATAGAAACATTGTAAATGTCCTCTGTGCATTTTGAAGTGGATGTTGTTTTGTGCCCAAGTATTCTGTGGTCTGGGGAAACTAGAATAACACAGATTAACACTTTTTGGGGGTTGTTGGGTGTTTTTTGTTTGTTTTGGTCGGTTTATTTTTGTGTGTGTTGTTTTGGTTTTATGGTTGTTAGCTAAAAGTATAACTTTATTTGTCTAAAGAGCATTTCAGATAACCATTGCTTAATGATAAACCATCACAAAAGTTACCTGAGCAAACTTCTTCTTCGTATTTGTAGACTAGGAAACAGTGAGAGGAAAATCTTTACTAGGCAATGAACAACTGTATGGAGACCCCAACAGACCTTGTGTAGACCTGCATGTTTCCCTAGTGAATCATATCATATGGCTATGTACCCTCAGATCTGGACATTTCCTAATGATGACAGTGTGGTTGTGCAGATAACTACATGTGGAGCTGCTTCACTGTCTCTAAGCTGCTGTCTTCTAGCTCTTAGATAAGCTCCATTTCTCTGCATCTGCAGTTTGAATCTGAGAGAGCTGAGAGCAAGACACTAAAATTTAAGTGTTTTTTGTCCATTGTGAGCAATTTCTTCACAGCTTAGTGTGGCTTTTCTGTTTGTTCACTCAGTTTATGGAAATCCATGGAAACTGGTTTTGATTTTGCTACAGGCTTGTTGCATCAAAGAGTAGGTTTCTTACAGAGATGGTTGCTTACATTCCCAGTGGATATTCCAGTGCAATTGCAATAATCCCAAACCAGGTTCAATTATAGTCAGTCAGAATTAATATACACACAGTTTCAAATGTTTCTACTTTGTTTCTAACAGCACCTTTTCCTGATCTTATACTCACCTTTTTGCTGCCCTTCTGGGTCCTGAGGCCTCTGCCTCAACTTGGTAGTGGGGAGGGGACAATTTCAACCAAGTCCTCAGCATCCCAAATCCTTTGTTGAGAGGAGTATGATGTTGGTTGTTTTGTAGTTCTCAGAGTCTGCATTTAGAAATGGATACTAAACATCCGCATTAGTTTCTCTTTGTTGTTTTGCACTCCATGTGTTATCAGCATTTCCTCTGCATAGTGTCTTTTATATGTGTTTGGTTCAGTTATCCTAAAAAATGTTTTTTTGCCATCTCTTTTGTGACCAGTATTTGACCAATTAGTTTACAGCTCTGTGCCTTTCAGCATCTCCCTGTGCCTGTGTTTGCAAGAACTCTACTATCATCCTCGGTTCCTGCTCTCATCGGATTTGATCTTTCATGCTTCTTGTTTTATTCTGTGTCAGTATTGTGTGAATTTTGTTACTAACAAAATTCAATACAACAGTGTTATACCACATTATTGTACAAAACTGAGCAAAAATTAAAGCAGATAATTGTTGCCTAGTCATAATAGCAGTTACAGTTAAACAAGTGAAAAAATCTCTAAGCTGGTCAAGTCCAGCACAGTCTCACTATTCCTGAGAACTATTTTGTGAGCCTAATACAAATTTTATGGCCTCTTAAAAACAATACTTATTAAGTTACAGTATTTTTAGAGGTACTATATAGGAGGGCATTCTTCTGAATTGCAATTTGTGATGGGAATAGTAAACTTGGTGTTGATCCATCACTGTTTGAGCTAGTCTAAACCTTATAGCCTTCTCCTTTGTGTCTTGCAAAAGGATTTGGGTTGCCACCCATCTGTGTATTTCAGGGAGCAGAAAATCCACTGAAAATTACCAGGACTATGAGGAGGGGGGAGGGGGAAAAAAGTGATTCAGCACATAACTGTACTAGTTTCAGGGCTAAGGGATGAAAGTACTTGAGGAAGTGATACAAATACAGTTGACAGGATTCATAGTTGCTCTTAGAGAATGGCTGTGTGCATAAACAAATATGCTTACCTTGCATTTGTTGTGTGGTTACAATATGTGCATCTACAGTTACTCTGCAGCAGCTGACATACTGTAAGTGAAAGTAAAATAAAAACAAGAAACACCAAAACAAGGGAGAAAAGGAATGTTATCTCACACTCCCTGCAGGGAATGTGGATATGATAGAGCAGTAACTCTCACTTCTGTGACAGTTGTGCACAGATAGTAGAGGAGGTGTGGCTCTTCCTCTCCACCCTTCCTTGTCCAACTAGAAGTCTCGTTGTGTATCCTCTACTACAGTGGGCATGCATGTGACTTGAATCAATTTAGAAACATTAACATTGTCTTCTTATTTTGGACTAGAATAACTACATGGGTATTTATTCCTACTGTGTGAGAAGACTCACACAGAAGTTTATTAAATATGCCATAAAGTCACTGTCTTAACGCTTCAGTGATTTTCCTTATTTGTGTATGCATTTAGAGTTTAAAAAAGTACATTCAATGTAGCCTGTCATGATGGTTTATTTCATTCAGTCCTATAAGAGTTTATCCAAAAAGGTAAGGGCCAAGAACCTGTAAAGATGTATTGAAATTTTTCAACATTTCATTTGTCTGTTTTTAATCATCTGCTGTGGCGGTTATTTTCTGTCATTGGTTAAGTAACTCATAATTTTTTAAATCCCCCCCCGCCCCCCCCAAAAAAAAAAAAAAAAATAAGAACAAAGCAGCTACTCTGCTTCAGGTATTATTTTTTTTTCACCTGTATATCAAAAATTCTTTGTGTACCCCTCTCAAGAGACACTGTTGTAAGCTGTGGATATTTTACCTGCCTTTTATGTTTCTTGTGTTGCTATATACCAGTGAAAGAAAGATAAACTAGGAATGGGGAGAACATTTTTTTTTTTTAATTTTTTTTTGTGAATCTGATAGCCAGGCGCTTGGTGATTGCATACTTTTATTGTCTTGTCATTCAAAAACCAGTAGATTTGATCATGAATAATAATGTTTGCTGTATTTGTGTCTGATATTCATTCCAACAAGCAATACTTATGGTTTAATCACTTCAAAATAGTCTTACTCTCAGTAAGTCCAGACTCAGCCTGCTGAATAGTGAAGGAACTGGTAAAAAAAAAAAAATCACCAAAACTTAAAAAAATTCTTACTCTTATTTTAGATTGGCAATGATTTTAAAAACTACTGCAAACAAAGTAAGTTGGGTCATGTGAAAATAGCACTGACGTTTGCCCATAGTTTCCATCTGATTAAGTGGAAGTGACACCAGTAGATTAGAGTGAGACTAAGACAATTCACATTGCAATTGTGTTAGTTTAACTTTAACAATCTTTTAACACCCTTGTTTAAATGTGGCTGACATACCATAATTACAAATCTACAAGCCTTGATTATAGAATTTTACATTATGAACCTATGGGGAAAGCATATTGATTTTTGTGAAGCAGCTCTTTTTTAAAACCACCTTTCTAAAACTATGGAATCTTCCCAAGATTGTTCTTTTCCCTGTTGCACTGATCAATACTCTTTTTCTCACTGTAAAATATCATCATATTTCCAAGCAGTTTGCACTGTGATTTTCCCCATGCGCTCACCCAAAGCACAGAAAATTCTGCAAGTTACACAAAAGTGGGGGGTTATTTTAAAATATAAATTTAAACAATTCTCTTAAATTGAATTATTTTACTGGTGACTTCAGAATACATTTTATGTGACTGAAGGATGAAGTATTGCAGAGAATGCGTGATTCCTTTCGCTGTATGTTGACTTTTGCTAATTCAAGAATCAAGTAACCAAAAATCTTTTGGTTACTCAAGCATTTTATTTTTTCTGATGTAAATACAAATTTTCTCAATCTTCTGTCAAATGAATTATGGCTATGGTTTTGCTTGTTTCCCAGTAACTACAGGTACTAGATCTGATTCATACAAGTATGTGGATGCTAAGAAATTAGCATCTCCTTTCTTTGTAAGTAGAAGATTGTATGCAACAATCCTTGTTAGCTCAATTAGTGGGAAGAACTTGGGCATGTTATAGGGGTATTGAGGAATGATCTGCAGAGCTGCTTAGCTATATTGAGTCAACAGGATGAAATGATTTAATGTGTGTACACTGCTCATCCAAGAGTTCAAAGATTCAGGAGGATAAATACAATGTGCGCACTGTTGGATACAAGCTGACTATGCAAATGAAATAACGCTTCTCAGGGTGCAGGAGCATTGTGCACCTGTTGCAAGGGTTGTCACTTGCTCAGTCATGGAGTCTTAAGCTTGCTTTCAGTGCCAGCCAAATGTGGTTGTTATGGTTCAGGGCTACTTAGATCTGTCTGAAGTACCTCTGTAGTGCTCTTGGCACCAGAATCAGATACAGAAAGTCCCAAGATGGCTCTGCATTTGAAAGCTGCTTCAGATTTAAGTTAATCTGTGTCCTGCATAAAAAATTGCCTTATGTGAACTGGCTGATAAAGGAGTACACCTGCATTTACATAGTTATGAGGTAACATCTGTGGCATACATAGTCACCAACCCAGACTGAAGAGTAATTTCAGGTTGAATGTAGTCTGCAGAAACAAAACTACTTGTTGGAAGAGGTTCCTATTTCCCATTGTTTTTGAGTGCATGCTTTCTTTTAAACTTCAGGAATATCAAATCTTAGAGCTTAAAAAGCTCGTAAGAGCACACACTGTTTGCTGTGAAAATTGTGTTGTGTGTTGGCTTGGGGTGTTTTGATGGGTTTTATGTCATTTGTTTTACCTTTTGAGCAGACCTAAACACTGATGCTTTTTTTAGAAGTATCCCAAAAATTTAAATTAGTAAAAGATTGCATTCTTCTCATTGCTTCTTCCATCCCATTGTCTCTTCAAAAAAAAAAAAAAAAAAAAAGTTTAGAATAATCAAAGCCTTTAGTGAAGCTCATGATTCTGGCATCTCAGGTTTTTTTATTTTTACAATTATCTTCTCCCTGCCCCCTGAGCCAAAACTGTCTTCTGTATGTCCATGCTCACTATACTAATCTATTGATGTCATTTTGATTGGCAAAACTAAGCTGCACACCAAGTTTGTCAACATAGGTGTCAGTAGCAATGGGATGTTGAAGAGGAAAGAAAGTGGGGTTTGGGTTTTTTTTAAGAACATACACAAAATGTTGGTTTTGCAAAATTAAGTTCTTTAAGCTGTCTTTCAGAAGTTTGGAAATACAGTAGTTATGGTTGCTTGGCAATCCTTATTTGATGCCATTATTCATATGTGTAGTACTCCTGTGTTGTCTTTCATTCTACATACTTTTTTCCTGGTATTCTTATTGATGCCATGGAGCCACATATTCACTTCTCTGGATAAAACAGTTGGAAATAATCATTTTGTGCTGAATTAGAATGTAAATCTATGGGAAAACATCATATTAAATTTATAGTAGTGCTTTGTATAGAGAAGGTGAGCTACAGCTGCACGAACAATGATAATTGATCCTGGCTTGACTTTGAATGAAGTACTATTAAATTTTATGTCATATTGGTGAATATCTCATTCAGGATCAGGAGGTCCATCATATGTTCTTTCAACTGTATTTAGTGTCTTTCTTGATGCATTCCAAGTGGCCTACACAGATAATATGTCTGTAGTTCTATTTAATGTTGTTCCTTACTGTAGCTCCATTGGTTATCCCCTGTTGTGGGGATGAGGGGAAGGAAGGAAGGAAGTAGATTCTGTGCTTTTCATCCAAAACATAGCTCTTGACTGAATATGATTACTGGGTTACAGAAGGGAAAATGAAATTGAGGTTTGGCAGTGCCAATTGTTGCCACAACAGAGATCCCATTTCTTGCTCTTCCTTCTCTAGAAGTGGAGTTCTTGGGCTCTTAAGTGTTTATAGCTTTCAGCTTCTGACCTGTTTTATTGCTGGAATTTTTGCCACTCTTCTCTCCAACTTCTGTCTTCAATCCATCAGAAATGCTCTTTCAGCTCTCTCGATGGAGTAGTCTTTCTCTTGTTTGTGCCCAACCAAGTAAGTTCTTGCGATACCTTAGCAAAAATCTTGATTCCCCAGGCAGTATCTTCTGCTTTTTAGTAGTCTGTAACTTAAGAGCTTTCATCCTTATTGCATCTGTTGGATTCTTCCATTCCCCTGTCCCCATTCATGCTCCTACAGGCTGCCTGCAACCATGCATGCCCTCGCCAGGCAGACTTTCTCAACAAGGCAAAAAGGGAAACTAGTAACAGAGATGCTATTGAAAAGTTAAAACCAAGTAATTTTTAAATGCAAAAGATTTTCTAACTTAACCCCTTCTCCCTCCTCTCCCCACCTTGTAACTGATTTTTTATAGTCTTTGCAATACTGATCCTTGACAAAAGCCAAGCTTGTGAAGTGACCTGAAATGTCATGGTAACTCAGTTTTGTAAGCCGTAGATTCAGGACAGGCTAAAAATTATGCTTGTACTTGCATATGGTTTCTTGACTCTTGGAAGAGAAAGTTTGTCTTTTATTAGCATTTTATTATATCAAGAAAGTGAGCACAAATACTTGAGGTCCTGTCCAAATCAGAAAGTAGTCACTAACAGCCAAGAAAACATGGCAGTTCATGGTAACTGTGTCAAGTATTGTACTACTTTTCTTCTTCCTTCCTTGACTTTTCCTCTTAGGCCTCAGTCTGTGAGGCCTGTGTAGCTTATGCAGCCTTAGTCAACCCAAGGATGTAAGCTATTTGCAGGTAGTGATATGTGCAGTACCAATGATGCTGCAGTTGTTGAATCAATTGCATAGTAATTGTGCATATTGTTAATACATGGAATTTAGTATGTTGTAACCAAAAAAAAAAAAAAAGGGTTTAAACTAAGTCTTCATGGCTATTTCATTATCTAGTCAATACATGCTGTCAGCTTTGCATTTCATGTGTGCTTAAGCTGAATCAAAGGCATATTAGCATATACCATTGTTAATAGCAAACTTAGTTTTGAAGAGATGCATGTCCTTTCAGTAGTGAAGCAATTCAATAGTAAAATTGAGAAATTTCCCTCAACTGGGATTGCTCAGTTCAGCCAGGAAAGTGTATCTTGTGTTGATTTTTTTCCAAATGCTGGAGAGCAGTCTTTATTTGGTGGTTTAAGCACATAGGTGTCATTCTAGCTCATGTAGAAACTGATTTGTTGGCAATTGTAGGCCAGGGGAAACGTGTAAAAAGTAATTGTGTGTGCTTGATCAGTTCTTGTACTATTTTACCATTTTATTCTATGCATCCAGTAGCAGTTCCTATCTGCCACTGTGGCTTAGGAAGGTGGAGTTTTTGTCTACATGGTGCCCTCATTTCATTATGCAGTGGGAAAACTCATGTGGTGCATGCTTTATTGATCTGTCAACCTTCAGATAAACTATCTGCCTGTCCTATGGTCAGAGACTTAGATATACATTCTACTGATAGTGACGCAACCACAAGAGATGGCACTGCTGTTGACATGTAAAAACCAGGGTAGGAACATACACGTCTTTGGGGAGTGAGAAAGGAGGGGAATTTGGGATTCTTTCAGCAGCATCCAGGAATTAGAACAATCTAAGCCGCTAACAGCTTTGCACCCTAAACAGACTAGGAGTGATGTCTCTTGAGAAACCAATGTCATCCTAAATTCGGAGGTCTCATTTCCCTGTCCTTCTGTTCAGTTTTCTGGTGCTAGTCAAACCTTTGCTGAGCTCGCTCAGTTTGCTTAATGAAGGACCATAACAGTCACCTTTTCTTTTTCTTACAAGGCTAATTTCCTGCTCCTTCAGTGAACTGAATTGGCTTGTGGAGAGATTAGGCATTAGTGCTGGCAGAGGTGTATGCTGGACCAAGGAGGAAGAAGACCTATGTTCAGTAGTGGCCAGCTTTTTGACTGTCTTGAACCCTCTCGTGTTGTTTTGTTCATCATCTTGGGGAGCTGAAGTGGGAGAGAGAAAGGGAACAGAAGATAGATGAGGAAGTAAATCCTAACAGCATAGAAAGTTAAGGATTTTTTTCCTGAAGTCTCTCAAGATCTTTGAGCTCTTCTGGTTTTAGTGTGCAGCTTTAAAGTAATAAAACTGGGGTTTTTTACGCAAAATGCACAAATGGTGAAATTGATTGTTCAGTAATGTGAAAGTCAAAAATGTCAAGGATTTTAAAAGGGCAGGAGCCAAAGCCAGGAGCTGACCTATTGTCTATTAAACATTGATGGTTTAGTTTTGTTCTTCAGTGTTAAAGTACTTAACTTGATTTTTAGACACAAGGATACCACAGGAAATGTCACTCTAGACTTGATTTATCTCTTTATACACTTTGCCTAGTAGTTAACTACTGACTGGCACTGGAGACAGGGTCCAGAACAATTGGATCTTACATTTCCAATTTTTCATTTTGAAGGACTAGGAGAAGCTAGTAAAATATTATTCTTTCGTTTGAGTTACTTTTTTCCTAAGGAATAAGCTTCTTGTCAGTAGATTTAAGCCAGGTATGTGGAAGTCTTCCATTGAACATTTATGTGG
>NC_071657.1:59569376-59604376 GCF_014839835.1 Dryobates pubescens | reverse complement strand
AATGAGAATATTTTAAGAAACTGTCTTTTATGGAATAAAGGCTTATTATACATCTATAAGTGTATCTACAGGTGTATATGTATATGATACAATTATAACTATAATAATAAGTAATCTACATTGATTCCCTCATTTATTTTTCTTTTTTTTTTTTTCCCATTTTGGACTCTTCTAGATTCAAGTTAAAGTTACTGTAGCTTATATTTCTTATGACACCGTAGAATGTCTGCTAAAATTATGCTTGTAGTAGCTTTTATGGTTTTAGTTTGGTGGGTTTTTTGTTGTTGTTGCTTTTTAAATGACTGCATAATTGAAATGCAACAAATGCAAATGAATGAAAGAATGGCCTGACTTTTTCTAGTATCTATTCTTCCTCTGTTCAGTATATATGATCACACCATATATAAAAGTTCTGATTTAGTATTTATTTTAAGCTTTTTTTGGCAAAAAAAACCCCACAACAAACAAAGAAAAAACCACAGCAAGACAACACAAACCAACCAAAGCAAACAAACAAAATCCTACAAAAGAAAACCCTCAACTTAGAATCCTGTTTCTAGATAGTCACTGTGTTAGTTTTAGGCTATGCCTTTAAACCCACCACACAAGTGGTGAAGGAAGAAGATAAAAACAATGTATCGTGTGGGTATTTTTGTGTAGAATATGCTGAAATTTTAAAGAAGTGATTAAGGGTAATACTGCTCCATTATTAAAGTTGTTTTTTCCTTTGAAGTAAGCCTTTGATGTAATTTAGCATTTCCCAAGCTACATATTCAGAAAAAATGACTTCATGACATCTAGAGGAAGGACTTAGTATGGGAAATATTTTCAAATCAAAACATCTTAATGAATTTAAACATCAGCATCCCAATCTTACGAATGACAGATGGAATGTTAAATTGAACAATTTGGATTATTGAACAAAGTGCAGTCAAATATTTGTCACAGAAAACAGTCTCATATTTTAGGTTTTAAGTGTTTCTTTTTTAAAAAGGCAAAATATTTCAAGTTCTGCTTCTGGAATGTACAATTACTACAGAAATAATAATAGGTAGATAAATAAGAGATGCAATTCACCCAGAGATGAAAAAGATGGGAAAAAATAAAGTTAAATTTAGTTCTAAACTAGTCTGGAACATGCAGTCCTTCTCTTGTTTGATAAAAATAAACAAAGTTTGAAAAGTTACTGTGCATAGATGGAGATGTGAATGGGAGATCATGTAAAATAAAAGTAATGGCAAACATTGTGGCTTTTGTTTTAGCTAAAAATTGAAATGCTGAGTTTGGCAATGCAAGTTGACTAGTTTCAGTGGCATGCACACTTCCGTAAGTGAATCTACATAAAAACTTCATTTAATCATATCTCTTTCCCCTTGCTCCCTAAAGGAATTTGCTGTTCTTGTTAGAAAAATCATCTGTTTCACAGGTTGATTAAAATTAACTTTTTTTCAACCTAAAAATAGTAAAGCAAATAATACTGTCTGGAATTAAGTAACCTTGATCAAACAATTAACTCATCCTCTATTAATCAATATTTGCTGATGCTAATACTGGAGCTAGTTCCAGTAGTTGGAATTACAGCCACTGATTTAGTGTCTTTATTATTGGTAATTAGGCTGCTGTCTTTCCCCAGTAAAACTTCTCAAAGCTAGTACTTGACTGACTTGTAGAAACTGGCCTAAACAATACCTACAGTACACACTCTACACACTGTTAAGACTTCTTTCTAAGCCTGAAGGCCCTCTCCTTTGTGAAACTTCACAAGTGTTGAAATGAGTTCAGGTGCATGTTGCCACAGCCTGCCTTAGATCAGCTGTTCTGGAACCACAGCTTAAAGGTTTTGGCAAAACAGGTTTTGATGATGTTAGAGTTTACTGTAATAAAAGCAGAGAGAGGTCCTGTTGTTACAGTATCGCTATATTCTCTTTGCATTATTTGACAAGATACTACTTCAGTGGTGTTTTCATAGTAGCTTGAGTTAACGATAAGTTCTTGTATCACCAGTATTATTATGTCCATCTTAGCATCACTTCTAGTAAGGCACTTAACTGTGACAAATTAGGAATTAATTTTCTCTAATGCACTAACGTGACCATGAAGCTCTCGACCTCTATTTATTCTTTTTTCATTTGTATAATATCTTCTTTGCTTCTTCAGTCTAATTATGTTCTTTTGGCTGTTAAGTTCCCCTTTAACAGTCTTCTATAGGCTGATCTGATGCTTATTCCTGTTTGAGGAAATACTTTCTTTGTCATGCTCTCAGGTTTGTAGTAGCATCTTAATGTTCTCTTTTGTCCTGAATTGTGTGATCAGAAATTATTTATTTTCTAGACAGTAAAGGATGCTTTGGTTCATACTAGCATTAGGTAATCCAACATATGCCTAATGATCATACACAGCAAACTGAGAGATGGAACAGCTGAACTGCAAGAAGAACAAATAATAATGTTTGATATTGGGATTGCAATGTAAAATTGACTGCAATGTAATATACTAGACTGCTTTTATGTTCCCTTCACACTTTGAAAACTTTTTACATTACTCTGGAATCTATGCTTGTTAGCAAAAAGCATCTTCCTCCTAAATATGGGTCCATTATTAGTATTAGAAGATGGATTCTCTTCCCTTTGAAAGACAGGCCATAAAGAAAATTCATATAGTGTAATTTATGGAAGTGTTACTTTTGTCTCTAACCCCCAAACCAGCATCAAGGTAAAGGGAGAAAATACTCCAAAGGAACGTAAGATTATGAGGCTACTGTTTAATTTGGAAATCTTACTTTTCATTATTGAATTAGTATGGGATATAATACATTTAATGGCATGAAATGTAATGATCAAGAAAGACGTGTTCTAGGATCACAGTTTCTGAACCTGAAAGTGCTATTTCTTTTATGTGTGATAGATTTTTTTTTTCAAAGTTACTCCTAAGCAGGCTGTCATTCATCTAATAATGCAGGTGCAGTGGTGCTATTTAGTGGTGAATAGCAAAGATTATGTGACTGTAACAGCTAATACGGGTCACTCACAAAACTATCACTTGTTGACAATGGATGATGTTGAGAAAATCTGGCAAACCCTGATTAGATGTCTTTTACAAACAATATAGTTTGGTTTGGCTTCCTATGATGTGAGGACTTTTTTGAGATAGAGTGCTTTCTTCTCTGTACTACTGCCTTTATTAGTACTTATCCAAATTTATAAAGCAGCTTATCTGGTTTTGTTCTGTATCTGGGAGGGAGTACCAATTAGCTTTTTAAAGGATATGCTACATGGCTAAACTCACAGAGAATTGTTTACAATATTTTACATTTAAATTATAAGAACATTTTTAGCTAAATTCAGCATATCCTAGATCCTTTTTTTTTTTTTCAGTGACTAAGAGTTTTAAAATAAAACTGTATATTATTTTATAGGGCTTCAGCCTTCAGGGGTGGGGTTTGTTATCAGTGGTGTAATTTCTCACTATAATACAACCAGATTAACATAATCACTTGGATTAATTGCAGATTGGCGAAAGAAAAAGTTATGTATGAAAAAGAAGCAAAACAGCAAGAAGAAAAGATTGAAAAAATGAAAGCTGAAGCATGTGATGATTATGGAATTAAGAAGCAGGTAAACTATAGAAAAACTTGTTTTATAGAATTCTTCTTTAATCATAATTGTCCTTAAATAAAAGAATCTCCTGTGCCTTTTCCAGACTGCTATGATATAGAGACTAGACTAAAATCCTGTTAAAGTCATAGTAAGCATTTGTAGAAACGTTTATTCCTTTATTCCAGAACTGTCAAACTATAAGGACAGTGCATATGGATTACTTAGCACTTGGTGTCAGGATGGCTGTCTCTTACTAACTGTGTATGAGGCCATCATGAACTCTTTCTCAGGAACACCAAGAGCATGAACATAAGTGGTATGGATGCATTTAGGTAAACTAAGTGCTTGCTGGTAAGTGTAAATGTTAAAATGAAGTGAGAACACTCAATGGTTATGAAGATTAACTATTTCAACTCCTGAGTATATTCCACTATTCCTTTGATAAAATCACAGACTTCAAACACAGGGAGAATGAGTAGAGCTTGTAGTGCAGTCTCTGACTGGCAAGGTGCATACTGTAGTTTCATCTGCTCAAGAGTAAGGTTTAGTGTCACCGTTACAATAGAATTTTTTCTTGGAAGGTTTCCCACAAAGTAGAATGGTTGCAGACAGTTGGTACCTGCCCTTTTGGAAGAAGTGTAAGGTTTCCTTCTTGCTGAGAGAAGGCTTGGGTGATTCCTATTAATTCTTTATAGAACTGTGGTGTGTTTGTGTTTGACTCTAGCCTTTATTCTTTGAAATCAATGTTATCTTTTACCTATGTTGTAAAACCTAATCTATTGTTCTCCCACGTTCATTTGTAAACAATGGAAGAATAGGTTACGCAAAACTCAAATGTAAGAATTAACAAACAACAAAAAAAAGGGACCAAAAAGCTAAAAGCTAAACTAACTTTTTTTTTTTACTAAGTTCAGATTTCAGTTCAGGTATGTATATCCTGCTTTGCTTTCTTTATAATGTGAGGGAAAAAAAATAAAGCATTGGTATACAAACAAAGGAATTGTATTTACAGAGCTGATATGTCTTCTGCCTTACCACAGACTGAGACTCTAAGATCCTACAAAGTAGTAGTCTTTCTGAAGATCCGCTGTTGCTAACAGGAACTAATGAATGCAATTCCAATTTTAGTGTCCTCCATTCATCAGATTATTTGACTGCACTGTGCTATTTCTGCAGTGACCTGCAAGATATCATCAAAGTCAAAAACAGTGGAGGCTATGAACTTCTGCTGTGAAATGAAATGTTACAGAGTACTTGAAGGTACTTTCAGAGACCAGTGACAAAAACCTTCACAGTACATAGCCTCAATTCACTGAGAAATCGTCTGATCCACTTTGAAAGCAATCAGTTCCTCCAAAGACATCTTCACATTGTTCTTTTAGTGTACTTTGCATTCTATAAGTTGTTAATATTTTAAGTTATGATGAAGAGTTTGGAGTTTCGGAAAGAAGACGCACACTTTCCATAGGACCAAATTTGTTAACGAAAATGATGTAATACCAAAAGAGCTTGCTCAGAATCATAGTTTGGATAAAGTTAATACTTTGAGATGTTATCTGGGAAAATACCTGTAGTTACACATTTTAAGAATTGCTTTTAGTCAATAATTCCTCTCTGAATGCTTGTGTTTATTTAAATATACAGTTGTATTCTGTATTTCAGTAATGGAATAAAACATTTGGGGGATGGAAATTAATTCAATCACTTGACACTAGGAGAATAATTCTAACTATTATTTTAGCTGAGGTATCAGCCAAATCATATGTGTATGCAAATTAATCCAGAGTTGAGGGAGGAATCCTGAAAAAGTTTAAAAGCATTGCTTATCTCAGTGTACTGCTCTTCTTCTTTAACTTTCTAGTTACAACTCTGCAGTAGAACATAGAGTTTAATAGTACAGAAGTGACTATGAATAATGCCATTGCTACAGCATATGTAGACTTTAGGGTGGTGTGTCTAGTCTTTAAGGAGGTTCCTGTGAACCTAAGTGATCTTTAACGTAGACAGTGACCAACTTGGGTGGTTGCTAGTTGTTAGATACTACCTGTCACATGCACTGTCCAGAAAGCCTTAATGGGGAACAGATTCAGGATCAGAGAAACAAAAAGGAAGTTTTCTTGCAGTGCTAGTATACTCTGACCAAGATTATAACTTGAAGATTATTTTGTAGAGCATCAGACTTTGTTGCAGTACCTCAGAACAATTCCCTTCCTCTCAGACAGATACGTAGAGTCTCAAGCATTTTTTTTGTCATTGTCATGGTCATCCGCAGCCACCTTTGCACCAGCATGATGGCAGATCTCAGAATTTGGACAGCAGCACCTGCCATACATCATCAAGTTCACAGATGAGCAAATCAAGCCTTTAGACATGTCAAAGTCAAAGCTTTATTTTCTACCCCTGCAGTGCTTTCCTTTGACCTTCACCCCTGAGCAGTGCTCGGCTGTGCCCCGTTTTGAGCAGCATTGGTGCTCCAGAGCTCCCACTGTGGTAACACTGCTGTCAATACAGCCAGGTTTTTAATTTCCTGAATGTCATGCCTCATTCCTGAGGGGTCTGCACCTGCTTTTCACCTGTAACACCTGTGTATTACTATTGCCCTGAGTGCACATTGTGTTTATACTACTTGGTGTGCCTCAAGTTGTGTACCAGATGAATCCAAGCTGAGTACTACTTGCAGTAGGCTGCGTATCATAGGGAAAGAAACTCTTAACGTTATTGGGCAAGGGAGTCCCTCCTTTTCCTTCACTTACATCTAATTTAAAAATAATTTTAAAAAATCAGTATGCTATCTTCTGGGTTTTGTCTACAAAATCACTCTTCTGTCATCTAGGTTTCGTCTACAAAATTTGGAGTTTAGGGGAAAGCAATTCATTAATAAACAAGCAGTATTTGAAAAAGAAAACAAAACAGCCATGAAAGAAATTTTATATCTCAAACCTATATTATCTTCAATGATAGCACTTGTAGGAAGAAGGGTTATTAAGTACTTTAATAGAAAAATTAATTGAAAATAATCTTATTAAAATACAAATTAATTTATACTAGATGTATGAGGTTTGTAGCAGTTAGAGGGGAAAAAAATAAAATACTTTTCCAGTGGGTATAAATTCTACATATAGTTTCTGTAGGTGGTCATGAAGAACCCTGACTGGTAGCAACAAGTAGTGCAATTGTACCTCCACGTGTATTTTTTCATAACAAAGCCTCGCTTTCTAAACATTTGTAGTGATACCCAGTATATGAATCTTTTATACAGAGCCTCATACTACTTCATCTGTAATGGAAACTTTTCACACTGTGATCACTTATGAGTGAAGACTAATGGGAACTGGTAGTTTTCTATTTATCTGTGGCTGTTGGTCTGTCTCATACAGAAGTAAATATATTTTCCTAGCTAATGCTTTTATCTTCAGGCTGAGTGTGGCAAAAGCCTGAGGTATCTACTTCCCATTTCTCCTCAGTGGAATCGTGGATAAACTCTGGTAGCTTCATTAACTGTCAGCAATTTTACTAATAAATTATAAATTTCTGTGTGCACTGTTTTTGAAAATTTTTGTGGAAGATGAGAATTTGCTGCTAATCCTGTTACTGGAGGAGTCCTGACTGAAAGGAACACTGTAATGTTCTGTAACTTTGTCATTTGTAAACGCCTGTTTTGCTGCAGAGATACACTCCTGTTAGCTCAGTTTGCTTTTGCTTTTTTAGAGCTCTTTCCACCTCGCACTTGATTCATTCAAACAAAGTTTCATTCTTCTCACCAGTCAAGTACAGTAAGATTAGATTAAACAGTTTCACGTTGGTACTAATTTTTTTCTGTCCTAAGAATATATGACCTTTGCTTAATAATTTAGCTCTCATTGCTTAGTTAAAGAGACAGTGGAAATGCTCCTCCATATTTGGACATCAATAAGTACCGTTTCTTTCCCCCAAGCTTAGCCTCCCCAACAATAAATGGGGGCAGGGCAGACAAACAATTTGGCTATTTTTTTCCAAGAAAGTGGAGCCATTCTTTTGGGCAAGTATTTTCTAATGCTGCTTCCAAAGAAGCCTCTTCATTCATATGTTTATCACCTCTCGGTTGCTTACACAGTGAGGTTGATAGTTGAGCAACGTCTATCTGTTCAGGTAGAATTTTAGAATAGGTGCTGCAAGGAAACGTACTGCCTGATAATTAAATGACAACTTTCTGTAATGGATAATTCCATTAACATCCTTTAAGTGAACTTTAAAGGAGCAGTTTAGGAAAGATGTTGACTTGCTGGATCGTGTCCAGAGAAGGGCAACAAGGCTGGTGAGGAGTTTGGAGTACAAGCCCTATGAGGAGAGGCTGAGGGAGCTGGGGTTGCTTAGCCTGGAGATAAGGAGGCTCAGGGGAGACCTTATTGCTGTCTACAACTACCTGAAGGGAGGTTGTAGCCAGGTGGGGGTTGGTCTCTTCTCCCAGGCAACCAGCACCAGAACAAGAGGACATAGTCTCAAGCTGCACCAGGGGAGGTATAGGCTGGAGGTTAGGAGGAAGTTCTACAGAGAGAGAGTGACTGCCCATTGAAATGGGCTACCTGAGGAGGTGGTGGAGTCACCATCACTGGAGGTGTTCAGGAAGAGACTTAATAGGGTGCTTGGTTGCATGGTTTAGTTGATTAGGTGGTGTTGGATGATAGGTTGGACTCGATGATCACAAAGGTCTCTTCCAACCTGGTTAATTCTATTCTATTCTAATTCAATTCTATCTTATGTTACAATGTAGTCAGTTAAAATATTTTCCAGTGGAGGGCATGTTTCTGTCCTCTGAAAAGGATCTCTGATTTTAAGCTTCAGGTTAAGTGGTGTTCTTCCTTCACTTCCCCCTGCTGACAGTGAAGGTGACAGCTGACAGCTGTGCCTTAGTGGAAAACAGACAGTGACAAAGTTTTCAAAAATACTGAAGGATTTTTTCTGACTTTTATATCCTAAAGTGATCTGCTTTAGAAGAAACAGGATTCTTCCTCACCTGGGAAGCTGCACAGAAAGCTTGTTTGAAATGAGGCATTAGTCTAAGCGTTTTTCTTCTCCTCCAGGTTTCTGCTGCACTGGTAGGTGGTTTGTGAAGTGGCCATTTCAGTTCTTGAAATGCTCAAGTACTATAGAAACAAAACAGTGTTTTTCAGTTCTTTAATGCAAGCTTTTATTCATGGTCCTTCGGAAGTGTTTTGATCAATGTATTTAACATCTTACAACAGACTGCCATGTGCTTCTGTATCCCCCACTTGTGGGTAGCACAAGGTGGGGTATTTTTTTCTTGGCATGCTACATGAGAATAAAATACTTTCTATTCATATTCACCTTAATGCTATACTTCCTCTAAGCTCCTACCTTCCCTATGCCCACCTTTCTTGTACATCATCTATGCTGTCATACTCCCTGTGTCCCCATGCCACCACCCTGGCCCTAGAACCTGGTGCTTTTTTATTCCCTGGTTACCAGTGAGGTGAGAAGTAAAAGCATGCTGTGGACTTAAGCTACAAATGCGTTGACTAGCCAACCAGTAGACTTAGCATGACAGTTTACTTTGTGCTCTTTCTTAGCAGGATTATTGATTTTTGGAAACATTAGTGTTCGTGATATTTCAAGAAGTCTCTTTTGAGTCTCTGTCCTTCTATCAGGTATATGGCTGCAATTAGTCAATTGATACAAAGTGTTTTACAAACTTCCTGCTGAAAGGCAGTTCAAGCCAGTACCACTTTTCTTAGCAAACTGAATTACTTCTGTGTCTCTGTCTTTTCTTCCCTGCCGTCTTTGACTACTGTTAAAATTACCTGTGCAACAGTCAAAGGACAGGTGATTGAGGCAGTATATAGAAGCATGAATGTGTATTTGTGTGTGTATGACTGGTATATGTGATTCGCATTTAGCATGTTTTCAGCCTCTCTCTTGTGTTTAGAACACCACTCCTGTCACCTAAAACAGTATTCTCACTGAGCCCTGTGACCCACTAGTCCATCCTTCTAAAATCAAAAATGTGTTCTAATGTAAGTAGGAAATCTGCCTTATGAGCGGCCCTGATCTGCCTACAAGTTAAAATTCTATCTTTGAACTTTCATTGTGGGCACTGCTGCAAATCAGTGTTGCTTAGGCTTTAAACTTGGGCATTATCTTCTCATCTGTTTCTCATAATCACACTCGGCCTTTGTGTTTATTTTGAATTTGTAAAGTAGTTGTCTGATTTTGGTTATGGTGCCCTTCCACTTAAGCAACTGGTAGGTGGATCTGTGTGTTTGCATCCATTCTGCTTTATCTATCACTGCAATCTGGAATTCATGGAAAATGGACTGAAGGCTACTGATGGTGAATGCATTATGTACACCCATTCTTTAACATGTGATCCAGCTTACAAAAAGAAGTCCTTACTGTGTTGAGTGAATTGGTGTGTGTACACCCCTTCAACGGCCAGAAAGCTTAATCAGATCTGAGGAAACAGCTTCCTTTAGAAAGCTGCCAGGCATCTGCATCTTCAGTAGAAATGCCATCAGGCCTGGAAGACAACTGACTAAGAATGTGGCAAGATATAAAGAGTTATCTAACTGTTTTTTTTCAGTACACTTAGAGGGAAGGGGACTTCATCCTCACTGTAACCGCAATAACTCTTCTGGTCCTATGTGCACTTACTGGCAACAAACTCAACTTATGTCTCCCCGTATATACATTTGTGCTGTATTGCTTTTGTCTTAACACTGTATTTACAGGCACTTACTGGGTTTTTTTAATATTTCTGTTATGCATCTGTAATTCACAGAAATGCTGAAGATGTTTATCGTTCCCTGCAAAATTTTATCAGTTTCCTGAAATAACTTCCTTTGTGACATGCTTATAATTTAAACTCCTTTGAGTTCAGTTAGAACATCTGACAGGAGTGGCAGAATTTGGAGAACACTTTTAAAATTCCAGTCCTAAAGCTTATCTGATTAGCTGAGCTTTTGACTTTGCTTTATTATATAAATTTGTAACAGGAAATAGTTTATCTGGGATTACCAGTATTACTTGAAAAATTATGTTTTAGGCAGAACTTGTCAAATGTTTGCATATGTAGTTTGGTAATTCACTAATAATATTGGTCCTACAGAGTTCCCGTTCTAGCCTCCAACTGTTTGCACCTACTGAATGTAGTTCCAGGATTTATCATCCTTCTGGTTCTTCTTAATTGCATAACTGCAGGCAAATGTCAATAAAACTCAGGTACCCCCCTGGATCTCAGGCAAATTCTGTTTTGAACAGAATGATTGTAGTAGCTTTATTGTTTTCCTACAGCAGTCAGGACTACAGCTTGCAGGTTCTAGATCTATATGCCTTCCCAGATTGTTTATTGAGTGGCAAGTATCAATTAAGTTACTACTTTTCCCACCAGCTTTAGAATACACAATTACTTAGCAAAGCTGGCCTAAAGGAGTCATTATATTGGATATTCTCACTCCTGTAGGAATTCTTTATGGAATGATTTTCTACTACATAAAACAGAAGGCATCATCTCATGCATTGTATAGCATACTTCATTCTATGGAAGTTACAAACTGTTATCTATTCATGCACTGATGAAAGTGCGATATGCAGAGTTCCTGGTATTAATACAGTCCACCACTGAATGCTTAAAGGAGAAGTAGAAATATCAATGAGAACTAGAACTTAGGGGTGCTTAACCTTTTTTTCTTAAAATACCTGTTTTGTTAAAGTAGACAGATTTTGCCCCAGATTCTCTAACAGAAAATAAACAAAGTTTTACTATCTTTCCTCTCACAAACTACTTGAGCTGAGAACTTAAATATGACATTTGAACAGGGTGATAATGTCTTACTACATAAGACCTATCTGTATGCTTAAATTCATTGCCCCATCCAGCTGGCAGCCAGTCACTAGTGGTGTCCCCAGGTATCAGTGCTGGGCTCCGTGCTCTTTAATATCTTTATCAAAGACCTGGATGAGGGGATTGAGTCCATCATCAGTAAGTTTGCAGATGACACCAAGCTGGGGGCAGGTGTTGATCTGTTAGATGGTAGGAGAGCTCTGCAGAGGAACCTTGACAGGCTGGACAGATGGGCAAAATCCAATGGTATGAGATTTAACACATCCAAGTGCCAGGTTCTACACATTGGCCACAGCAACCCCATGCAGTGCTACAGGCTGGGGTCAGAGTGGCTGGAGAGCAGCCAGGCCAAAAGGGACCTGAGGTACTGGTTGACATCCAGCTGAACATGAGCCTGCAGTGTGCCCAGGCAGCCAGGAGAGCCAATGGCATCCTGGCCTGTATCAGGAAAAGTGTAGCGAGCAGGGAAGTCATTCTGTCCCTGTACTCAGCACTGGTTAGGCCACACCTTGAGTCCTGTGTCCAGTTCTGGGCCCCTCAGTTTAGGATGGATGTTGACTTGCTGGATTGTGTCCAGAGAAGGGCAATAAAGCTGGTGAGGGGTTTGGAGCACAAGCCCTGTGAGGAGAGACTGAGGGAGCTGGGGCTGATTAGCCTGGAGAAGAGGACACTCAGGGGAGACCTTATTGCTGTCTACAGCTACCTGAAGGGAGGTTGTAGCCAGGTGGAGGTTGGTCTCTTCTCCCAGGCAACCTGCACCAGAACAAGAGGACACAGTCTCAAGCTGTGCCAGGGGAAGTTTAAGCTTGAGGTGAGGAGAAAGTTCTTCACAGAGAGAGTTGTTAGCCATTGGACTGTACTGCCCAGGGAGGTGGTAGAGTCACCATTACTGGAGGTTTTTAGGAAGAGACTGGATGGGGTGCTTGGTGCCATGGTTTAGTTGATTAGATAGTGTTGGATGATAGGTTGGACTCGATGATCTCAAAGGTCTTTTCCAACCTGGTTAATTCTATTCTATTCTATTCTATTCTATTCTATTCTATTCTATTCTATTCTATTCTATTCTATTCTATTCTATTCTACTCATATATAGCTTATCTCCACTTTTACAATGGCTTTTTGGTGTAGCAGTATTATTACTGAAAAGAGAATACAACATAGGAATGACAAAACGAAGTAAGCAATTTAAGGGGAATGCCTTCTGTTGACAGGTTGTTGTGAATGCGGAAGAGGTTACATATTTAAATATCAAACAGATTTTCATTTCTAAATAGATTTAACATTACTGAACAACGCAGCACACCTTTTCTTCTCAGTGGCTGGATTTCAGATCCAGAAATGTTCCCTTGTTCAAATCTGAAGTTGTTTTCTGTAAGAGGAGGCAGGATGTTCAGATTCAGCAGGGGGCCAGTTTAGTAATTTTGTTCAAAGTGCATGGTGAGAATAATCTTTCTCCTAAAATGAAGCACAAGGATAAGTAATAACTTTTTATGCATGATAAGCATCAAAAATATGAGCCTGCTGATCTTTGCTTTTCATTTTTCTTTACCTTTGTCTTTCAGTCAGAGCCTCCTGCAGTGTGCACACAATGTGATCAATAACTCAATAACTTTTTTCATGCAGTAATTATCTCTATGTGGTATTATCTGAACACTGTTTTTCTTTATTACCCAAAAGATGCAGGAGATATTTATATAACCAGCTGATCCCATTTTGGATGAAGCTGCTTCATGACAGCAGGAGAAAGTTTGTTTTAAATAGCCTTTTTAACAAGTGCTGTATGGAAAGCTTGCCAGGCAGTGCTTTGGTACTTTTTTTTTTTTTCCTAAGGGAAAAATGATTCTAAACAGCCTTTTGCACTTAATACTTTAAACACACAATAAGTGGAAGTGTCCTGTAAATTAACAAGAGTTTTGAACAGTTATGCTAAGTGTCTTTTAATAAAAAAGCCTTTTTTAGAAAATACACACAATTGAAGTTCCTAGATGATGACTGGACTGGTGGTTTTTCAGTGGACATGCCTTAAAAAACAACCACAAATGAATATGTATCTGGAATATATTATGTGATTATTTGTTTTTAATTTTCACAGCTTGAGATCTTGCAAGAGTCCAGAATGATGATTCCAGACTGCCAGCGCCGATTAGAAATTGCACATGCAGATCTTACTCAGATACTAGTAAGTATAGCGCCATAATGCAGCCATCAAGAAATGCTGCTGTTTGTTGGTGAGCCTGGATAAACATGCTTGTCTGCAGTGCAACTGCAGAATATTAGAACTGGACTGAGGAATTATCTCACAGGTCCCCAAACCAGGTAACTGTTTGCAGACTTGGCCTGTGGAAACTGTTAGAATACTAGTAGCTGTCTTTAACAGAGTGTATATTCAACATACACTTAACATACTGAACTGCTGGAATGGACTCTGAATTCCTTTGTTAGTTACATGTTGAGGAAAAAATAGTTCCCCTGCTTTAGGTATTTTTTTAAAATAGTGTACATGTATCTAACATGCAGTAAAATGAAGTAGAATACTTTTCTTTCTTTTATTATGCTACGGACCAGGAACAGGACATCTGAGTCCTTGCCAAGTACTGCTTCATGTTTTTTATTAGTAAGCTGAGCACCATTGCCACGTTTTTGAGCTAGGAATACCTACAGGAATAAATAGTCTTGTACAAATAGATTCAATAGATACTAAGTTTGAAGGTCATCATGCTTATATTTAAAAGCATTCTTCTCACTAAGAATTCAGCTAACACGTAAATGCTACTGTGAGGCTGAAAATACATACGCTGTATTAAGCCCCAGACACATTTGATAGCTAAAATGCAAATACCTTCTCAGAGGACAACTCAAGGTGTCTCATCCTCAGGTAGTATGCCTCTAATGTTTTCCAAAATATGTGCTCAGTATCTGGACAGAATTCAGAATCTGTGTCATGGTCGTGGTTCAGGCCCCATGCAGCCACTTGCACAACTGTCTCGCACTCCTTGGTGGAATGAGAAGGAGAATCAGGAGAAAAATGCAGAATCCATATGGATTGACATAAGGAAAGTTTTGGGGAAGAGCCCAAAATGGTAACAATAATCAGGGAGAACAGAAACACTAATGAAATAGTGTTCCTCAGCACCATGATGATGACCCAGACAGGCTTTTGTGAAGGGAAGAAAAAGCACCACAAGCCAAAAACTTAACCATATCCTAGTTGAACCCAGGTCATTTAGTTGGTCTAGATTTCAGTGGCATCAAGCAGCAGTGCTATTTGTCATATGGTGTACTGTACAAACTTAAGGAATGGGGGAGTTAGTATTGCTGTTAGGAATTTGGAAGTCTTCAAGGATTCTTTTCTGTGCTTAGCTTACCTTCAGGGCTTTTACTAAAATCAGATGTATGTTTTCTCAATTGTCAATTTGCTCAAGCTTTTTTCTAACAGTACTCCTGTTCTGAGGTCTCTTATAATTGGTTCTAAGTTATGCTGGCCTAGATTTAAAATATTTAACATAATAAATTAAAGGTATGCATGGGTCAAATCTACTCACACATGACAGCCATTATCCTGGACCTTGAGTAGGACACAATAAATGACCTGTGACTTCAATCATACAGAACTAGTTGTTTTCGGTAATGATACATCCCTTTTTCAGTCAGCTGGCACTTCACCTGACTGCCATGACTTCTAAGTAGAATGAAGAATGGCTTGGCAAATACATCTGCCAATTCCCTCAGCACTTCAGAGATGCATCTTATCAAGTCCCATAGACTTACATGTTCAGGTTCCTTAGGGGGTCATGAACCTGATCATCTCTTACGGTGGGAGAGACTTTGTTCCTCCAGCCCCTGTATTGGGGTCCATCCACTTAGTGTGGGAAGTGAAGTTACCAGTGAAGACTATGGCAAAAGAGTTGTTGAGTACTTCAGTCTCCTGCTTGCCTGTTGTTACCAGTTGGTTTTTTTCCCCATAGTCATCTTCTTAAATTTAATCTCATGACAGTTATTTTCAAAGTATTCAAAAATTTTGGTTTTGATTCCAGGAAAATGAAAAAGAATTGGAAGAAACCGAAGAGTATAAAGAAGCACGTTCCTTACTGGAGTCAGTGAAGCTGGAAGCCTAGAAGTTTTTCAGTACTGTCTTTATATGCAGTAGCACTGGGTCCATTCCACACTTTGACTATGGCTCTACTACTATTGTTGACTTGCTAAGGTTCCCTTTATGCAAACTGGCCTTTCTCTAACTGCAAAATGCGTCAAATAAAGGATGTTCTGAAACATCTGTGTGTTCCATATTCAGGCAAAACAGAAACGTTTCCAATTTACCTCGCTTACAAAAGTAAAAATAAAGCTGATTTAATGTAAGCGTAATAGTGTAAACAGCTAATACGCAGAACTTAATTTGGATAATTCAGGCTAAGAAACAAAGTTTAGCTACATAAGGAATGTGAGGGACCAATAAATACTTCAAATGAAATAGAATGGCTTGTTGGAAGAGACCTTAAAGATTTATCTAGTTCCAACCCTCCCTTGCCATGAGCTTTAGAAGCACTTTACATTTCAAATAATTGAAAGCCATTATAGCATAAGAATTGGTACTGAAAGAGGAGATGGACTGAATGACCCTTCAAAGTCACCCAAATCGTACAGATACAATTTATCTGTAATTTTATCGGGTGTGTACTCCCTGTTTATCTTTGAGCCCAAGATGGAATTAGGAATCAGGTTGGACTTGATGATTTTTGAGGTCTTTTCCAACCTTATTGATTCTATGATTCTATGATTCTGTGATTCAAATCTTTCTCAATTTGACTACAGTTGATTTGTAGAGCCCAGTTCAGACAATTACCATTGATCAAAATTCTGTTAATTTTTCAAGGAAAAGAATTTTATAGTTAACTAGTATGTTGTCAGTTAGATCTGCTGTTAAAAATTCTCAGCTGAGTGCTTTTCCTGAAAGCACCTTGGCCTAAGGGAGTTTTTTCTGAACAAAGCTCAAACCCCAGAGGATGAAACAGAACTCATGGGTAAGGAAGGAATGCTTTATCTCTCTGGAAGGCCATTCAAACATTATGTACAAAAGCTGTGGTTCTTTCAAAATAGCTTCTCTAAACAGCAAACTTTGTTGATGAACAAGAAAGCTTTTTACATTAGGTTTTCTAGTTTGAAAGTGCTCTGGCATGTTCCTTAAAGGCAACACAAAGCACAGTGTACTTTTTGTGTGGTGCTATATTGAATATTCTTAATAAAATTTTGTTAATTTGCCTGAGTTTGGGTAAAATTCTGTATCAGTACCTCTATTTGTGTACCTCAACCCTGTGAAGGGTGTCAAGTCTGCTGCCTCACCTCACTTTTGAGATGACCCCAGACTAGTGCTAGGCAGTGCTAAGAGGTGAAAGCTTTCATGACACTACTATGATTTCATGAGAGTACATGCTACCTTACCAGTATCATGTCTTATGCACGTAACTGCCAAACAGATAACTGCTCAAGTCACAGCACAGATGAACTGCTGTCTTTGAATACTCATTTCAGCCAGCTTCTATGGACCTTCACTAGGAAAAGTAATTGGAACGGACAAAGCAGATCACATGTGTTAACTCACTGGCTGAAGTTAATGTAACAAGAGCTGTACTTGGGGCTCTTGAGTGGAGTGTGGTGAATAAATGCTACACTTAAGAGGAACAAGAGGAGATGTCAAATCTGCTGGTTAAAACAGAATTTAAGATAAAAATTACTCTTCAGAAGAAGAAAGAATACACAGTTCTGGAAAACAAACCCACAGAAGAATGATATGCAGTTGCCAAGTACCACAAGAAATCCAGGTCAGCATAAGAACTAAACAGAGGCATGACCTATAGTAGCTGAAGGAAAGTAGCATTGTGATATGGCTTAAGTTGGCAGGTAGAGCTAAAGGCACATGGGACTGAGTAGCTACCATATAAACGAGACTCCAGGGAAAGGTATGTGGTGCAATAGTTTCTAGGGTTAAAGTGGTTTTGCATGTTTGTCTAATACTTCTCTGTCCAAACTAATTTCTAGCTTCTTCCTATTGCATCATGAACCAAGATACACTCTCCCCATCTCTCTCTTCTCCCCTCTTACTAAGCTCTCCAGCTTAGTTGGAGAGAGCATGTTCCGTTGTATAGAAAATAGCCATCCTCAACTGATGAAAAATCAAGGTATGCTTATATCTGAAAGTACTTGCTGTCATCTCAGAACGCCTCTGCAGCTGTCAAACTTCAAAGGGGGTAGCAGCATGATACATGTAAAAACCACAACAAAAAGCTGTGTTAAGGCAGCATTAAGATCAGACAACATTGATTAGAAGATTTATCCACTGAAGCAGTTTCAGAAGGGACAGTGTGTATCAGATCCAAGATTTGTTAAAATCCAAGAATATAAGCTTATCCTGCAGGCACGTCACTAGCTAAGAGAAGGACTACAAGGTACAACTTCAGGCGCAAACATACTTTTAAGAGGAGGGAAAAGCTAACTGTAAATGGGTATTTGGGGTTAAATCCAGAGAAAGGATAAAGGTGGTACAGCACATCCCTTTTTGAAGCCCTGCTAAATGCCTTGAGGTAGGAAGAGAGGACTCGCTGCACAATGCAGAGCCAGTTAGTATGTTACCAGCAAATCCAAGGGCATGCTGTAGATGTCTAATGGTCTTGGATCTGCAGAATATAATGTGCCCTGTGCTACGAACACTTGTGACATGCGCTACCTGTATTTTGACTTTAGAATAGAAATAGAATAGAAAGAGAAGAGAAGAGAAAAGAGAAGAGACGAGACGAGGTTGGAAGAGACGTTCGAGATCGTTGTGTCCAACCTATCATCCAACGCCACCTAATCAACTAAACCATGCAACCAAGCACCCTATCAAGTCTCCTGAACACCTCCAGTGATAGTGACTCGGCCACCTCCTCGGATAGCCCATTCCGATGGGCAATCACGCTCTCTGTGTAGAACTTCCTCCTAACCTCCAGCCTAAACCTCTCCTGGTGCAGCTTGAGACTGTGTCCGCTTGTTCTGGTGCTGGTTGCCTGGGAGAAGAGACCAACCTCTGTGTGTCTACAACCTCCCTTAAGGTAGTTGTAGAGAGCAATAATACATAGAAAAATACATAGAATAAACCAGGTTGGAAGAGACCTTCAAGATCATCACGTCCAACCTATCAACCAATCCAACCCACCTAAACAACTAACCCATGGCACCGAGCACCCCATCAAGTCTCCTCCTGAACACCTCCAATGATGGCAACTCCACCACCTACCCAGGCAGCCCATTCCAATGGGCAATCACTCTGTATAGAACTTCTTCCTAACATCCAACCTAAACCTCCCCTGGCAGAGCCTGAGACTGTGTCCTCTTATTCTGGTACTGTCTGCCTGGGAGAAGAGACCAACATCCGTCTGTCTGCAACCTCCCTTCAGGTAGTTGTAGAGAGTAATAAGACCAACCCTGAGTCTCCTCCAGGCTAAGCAACCCCAGCTCCCTCAGTCTCTGCTCGTAGGGCTTGTGTTCCAAACCCCTCACCAACTTTGTTGCCCTTCTCTGGACTCGTTCCAGCAAGTCAACATCCTTCCTAAACTGAGGGGCCCAGAACTGGACACAGTACTCGAGGTGTGGCCTAACCAGTGCAGTGTACAGGGGCAGAATGACCTCCCTGCTCCTGCTGGCCACACTGTTCCTGATGCAGGCCAGGATGCCATTGGCCCTCTTGGCTGCCTGGGCACACTGCAGGCTCATGTTCAGCCTACCATCAACCAGCACCCCCAGGTCCCTCTCTACTTGGCTGCTCTCCAGCCACTCTGACCCCAGCCTGTAGCACTGCATGAGGTTATTGTGGCCAATGTGCAGAACCTGGCACTTGGATGTGTTGAATCTCATGCCCTTGGACTCTGCCCATCTGTCCAGCCTGTCGAGGTCCCTCTGCAGAGCCTCTCCACCCTCCAGCAGATCAACTCCTGCTCCCAGCTTGGT
Source organism: Dryobates pubescens (assembly GCF_014839835.1). Classification (NCBI taxonomy): domain Eukaryota; kingdom Metazoa; phylum Chordata; class Aves; order Piciformes; family Picidae; genus Dryobates; species Dryobates pubescens. Next base: position 59,584,966 of record NC_071657.1, on the reverse strand, counting down.
GTCGTCAGCAAATTTACTGATGATGGACTCAATGCCCTCATCCAGATCATCAATAAAGATGTTAAAGAGGATGGGGCCCAGCACTGATCCCTGGGGCACACCACTAGTGACTGGCCACCAGCTGGATGTGGCACCATTCACTACCACTCTCTGGGCTCAGCCCTCCAGCCAGTTCCTAACCCAACGCAGTGTGCTCCCATCCAAGCCATGGGCTGACAGCTTGGCCAGGAGATTGCTGTGGGGGACAGTGTCAAAGGCCTTGCTGAGGTCCAGGTAGACTACATTGACAGGCTTCCCCACATCCACCAGGCAGGTCACCTGATCATAGAAGGAGATCAGGTTGGTCAGGCAGGACCTGCCCTTCCTAAATCCATGCTGGCTGGGCCTGATCCCTTGGCCATCCTGTAAGTGCTGTGTGATTGCACTCAAGATGACCTCTTCCATAATCTTGCCTGGCACTGAGGTCAGGCTGACAGGCCTGGAACTCCCTGGCTCATCCAACCGGCCCTTCTTGTGGATGGGTACCACGTTGGCCAGCTTCCAGTCTTTTGGGACCTCTCCAGTGAGCCAGGACTGCTGAAAACTGATGGAGAGTGGCTTGGCCAGCTCATCTGCCAGCTCTCTCAGCACCCTAGGATGGATCCCATCTGGTCCCATGGACTTGTTGGGCTCCAAGAGGCTGAAGAGAGCTCCAATCTCCTGCTCATGGAACACAGGGAAACTATGCAGCTCCCTGGCTCCTTCTGCCAGCTCTACAGGCCAGCTGTCTGGAAGACATTCTGTCCTGCTAGTAAAAATTGAGGCAAAGAATGTGGCAAGTACCTCTGCCTTTTCCTCATCCTTTGATACAACATTTCCTTCCATGTCAGCCGAGGAGTGGAGGTTGTCCTTGCCCTTCCTCTTGCTATTATTTTGTTGTCCTTCACAGCAGAGGCCAGCTTAAGCTCCAAATGTGCTTTTGCCTCCCTAATTTTCTTCCTGCATAATTTGGCTACATCCTTAAACATTCCATGGGTTGCCTCACCTTTCTTCCAAAGATGATACACCCTCTTTTTTTCCCTTAGTTCTTTCAGAAGTTCATCACCCGTCCAGGATGGCCGTCTGCCCCGGCGGCTCATCTTCCGGCACATTGGCACAGCCTGTTCCTGTGCCTTCAAAAGTTCTTCCTTGAAGTAGGTCCAGCTCTCCTGGACCCCTTGGTTTTTAAGGGCTGTTTCCCAAGGAACCTTCTGAGTTAGTTCCTTGAGTAGCCTGAAGTCTGCCCTCTGGAAGTCCACAGTGGAGGTCTTCTTGCTGCCCCTCTTAGCTTGACTGAATACTGAAAATGCAATTATCTCGTGGTCGCTGGCCCCTAAACAGCCTCCAACCACCACATCACCCACCAGCCCTTCCCTGTTGGTGAAGAGGAGGTCAAGCATAGCCTTACCCCTGGAAGGCTCACGCAGCACCTGGGATAAGAAGCTGTCCTCCGTGTACTCTAAGAACCTCCTAGACTGCCTCCTCTTTGCTGTGTTGAGATCCCAGCAGATGTCAGGCAGGTTGAAGTCGCCCATGAGAACAAGGTCAGGTGATCTTGAGACAGCCTTAAGCTGCCTATAGAATGCATCATCAACATCTTCCTCCTGGTTGGGTGGTCTACAACAGACTCCAACCAGGATGTCTGCCCTGCTGGTCTTCCCTCTAATTCTCACCCACAAGTACTCAACCAGATCATCCCTGATTTCCAGCTCACCCCAGACTCCTGCCGGGGGGGGACTGGTTTCAGCCCCTTCCCCCTTCAAATCTAGTTTAAAGCCCTATCAATGAGACCTGCCAACTCCCTTCCTAGAATCTTTTTCCCTTTGAGGCATAGGCCATTCTCATATACTTTGACCTTTCCCCTCCTCTGGGACAGATGTACTCCATCTGTTGCCAGCCGACCTGGTGCAGTAGAAAGTTCTCCAAGATCGAAAAACCCGAAATTCTTTTGACTGTACCAGCCTCTAAGCCACTTGTTGACTATAGTTGCTGACCTGTTCCTTCTGGTATTCCCTCCTGCAATTCCTTTCAAACAAGGAAGAAGGTTGGGCTTTCAGAATGGCATTCCCATAAGGCAATGTACTAAGCAACAAGTTTCTAGCTATCAGAAAATTTAAAGATTAAAAGCAGGAAAAGCAAAGCTTTTCCTGCCATCTAGAAGACCCTATTTCATATCCCTTCTGCTTAATCTAAAGCAGAAGCTTGAATCCAAATCTGATAGATAAAAACAAGACTAAGTAAACAATAAAAATAAAAAAAAAACCACCACAAACTAAAACCCACAAAACACCATGCAAAAAAATGCCAACACCAAACCAATACCCACCCAAAGAGACAACAAAAGCTGCAAACAAAAAACCCTACAGAGCTGCTGTATTTCTATAGAATAACGTACTATTTTGGCAACAAACCTCCCCAAAAGCCTTGAGCTCTGTGCTACAGTCAATAACTGGCTTTAAAAGCCCAGGCTGAGACCTCTCCCTCCAGCAGCAACAGCTCAAAACGTCTTAGAGAGGGGGAATTTAAAAAAAATATAATTAAAAAAAAATAAAACCACTCAAGTGCTTGGTGTAACTCAAACAAATAAAAGGATTCAGATCAAGGAAAATGTTCAGCTAGTGGGCAATACCTGCCACTCATTTCTAGCAGATGTGTCCTAAAAGTTACATTAGGACAGGTGTGAGACCAGGGATTATCAAGAATTTACTACTAAAATGGAATGGCTTGATTACCACAGAAGGTGCAGTTCTGTTCAACTGACCTGTATAGCAAAAGATGTGAAAGAAAAAGTGTTTGTTTTGAAGGCTGTTTGACATCTTAAAAGCCAAGATTAGAAATCAGGGTTTCTGACAGAGATTAGAAAACTGTATTTCAGTAAAAGCATAAGGAAATTTCCAAATTTTTATATAACAGCAGAAATTTTCTCCTGCACAAACACTGGAAAAGGTAAAAAGCTAGACAACATTTTTTAAGAGATACCAGGGTTTTAGTGCCTTACATGCCTAGCTCACAAGACCTTGGTAACAGCCCTTACACTCTCCTTCATGCTGGGAAGCTAGAAACTTCACACAGCTAGAAGTATTATCACAGCTAGAAGACACAACTAAAGGAATGAGCATATAGGAAAGATTCAGAATAGGACAGTGAAAATTACCAAAGATACAGAAAAATAGTCTCTAAGAAGATGGAACAGACCCAGGTGTTTTAGGCTGGAGAATACTGAGGCTGGTATCACAGTAACACTAAGGTTGGAAGAGACCTCAAAGATCATCAAGTCCAACCTGTCACCACAGACCTCATGACTAGACCATGGCACCAAGTGCCACATCCAGTCCCCTCTTGAACCCCTCCAGGGACGGTGACTCCACCACCTCCCTGGGCAGCCCATTCCATAATGGATCTGGTAATGGTAATAAGTCTCCAAGGACATACAAGGTTATGGAAGACAAGAATAAACTTTTGCTTAGCAGAAAGAGTAAGATGCAGTAAGCTTCAGTTACAGTGGTGGGAAAAACAAAACAACAAAAACCCGACAAAACCACAAATAAACAGAACCACACAAACCCAACAATGTAACAGAACAAAACCACCTTGGAAGAGTTCCTCCCTCTGAAAACAAGCACGGCAAATGAAGGTCTGAAACAGATTGCCAAGTGAAACTGTTGGAGATTCATTCCTAGAGGTCTTCTCTTGACCAGCTAGTTCTGTAACACGACACAAAGGGACAGCTAATTCTGCTTCACACTTGCACACTGGGGAAAAGGATTTTAAGGATTTTCAAGGTTAATGGAGCAAGAGTCCTTCCCTTGGCAGCAGTCATGCTTTTACTCACCCAGAAATGGAAAAGGCAAGATCTGTGACAAAGCTGAAGTGAACTGCTCCAAGTCCACTGCAGAGGGGATCTCCAGAGCCCCTCAAAGGACAGGATTTCAGTGATACATACCAGACATTTTAGACCTTGCAATGCACATTACAACACAGTAAGAAGCTGAAAATGGTCTTCCTGAATGAAAGGACTCAATCACAATCCAGATGAAGTAATTTTGTCTATAGTCCCATTTTTTATTCACATTGATACGTCAGTCATGTTTATTTTGTGTACAAGTGCATACTCAGGCAAAGATAAGAGGCCAGACATTTGGATTGAAGCTGAAAACTGAAATACGAAGTTTGCAAGATACCAGAAGTGAACTGTGGGACCTGCCGGAAACAACTTGGAGGGAAGCAGCAAATTCAGCGAGACTACAAGCTTGAGGGAGAGAATAAAACAAGTTGTTTATGACCTAACCATAATAACATCCCTACTCCCCTCTGATCTCTCAGAGCACCCACTCTTGAGCATGAGCATGAGCTCATGAGCAGAAAATGAAGGAGAACCACTGTCTTCCTGTGTGCAATCTTCTCTATACTCTAACAGAGGTTTCACAATAAATACAAATGTCAGGCTTAGAGCTTCAGAGGAGATGGCACAAGAGATGTGAAACTGCCACATTCCTCCAGGTTTCTAAAGACACACTGAACCACAGTGCAGAAAATAAAAGCACTTTAACTTTGTTGATTGCTTTCTAGCATATTCTAGCATTTTGGGGCAATTCACCAAAGTCCAAAACACTCAGCATAAACAGTGCCTTTAACAGGAAGGAGGAAGTTCCGTTTCCTTGTTGTTCTAAAGTTCCTATAGATGTGAGAGAAAACCCAGTGACCCATAGAAAAAGCCTCAATTAGTAAGGTTAACAGAAGCTGAATAGGTTGAAATTGGAAAAAATCAGCACATTATTTATGTATCAATTACTACTTGCTCCCCATTTCAACAAAACCAAAATTTTCCTCATCCTTCATAACAAACCAGAGGCCTCCTCCTGCCCCAGCATAATTAGTGATAAATTTCACCACAGCTCTCTATGAGCAATCAAAAAGGCTGCCTAATTAAAAACAGTAATTAGTTTACACAGCTAGATGTGAGTGGGTAGATTAGTTTATGAAAGTAAAATCAAAATCCTCTGGATGCTTTTAGTAATTTGGCTTTCTGCTGTTTTACAGCTTCCATACATTTTCAAGAGACTGAGTTAATTTTTAAAAATGAAGGTGGTACCTTTCAAAATCAATTGGTCAGATATGCCAGTTTTATAATTTGTCCTGTTTTCAACACAGAAGATAAACTTCAATTTTATTTTTTTTTTCATAAATATCAATGCCACCACGAAAGGACTAATGTGCTACGTTTCATTCTCTTGGGTCATAGACGCAGTCATCCAGTTGCCAAGGTGAACAAATGCTGAACCTGGAAAAGGAAAGCTTGAATGCTATCACCTAGCACACCACAGGATTTATAAGAAGCCAGAAAAAATACCAGACCAAGAGCTCTTTCACCTAATCATCCTGCTGCCAGCAGAAGCTAGGGGAAACACCCTTAGCAGGAATGCAGTTTCCTGGGTGAAGATCATCTCTTAGCACTCCTGTGTGCTGACTCCTACAATTCATCTAAATGCAGGAAACTCAGAGTGATGGTTTAGAGGCTAGGTGCCTTTGAGAACCACAAAGCTGCACAATTCCAGGAGGTCAAGAGTGTCCAGGAGGTATACTGGAAAGGGTATGTCATTCCCGTAAGGCCTGCATCTCTATAAAACTGGTGGCAGAATCAGTTTTCTTCCTTTTCCCTTCCCTCTCTCCTCTGAAGAGGACGCACAGGCTGTTATATCTTGTAGGGCAGGCCTGATGTCAGCCTTGGTAGTGCTGCCAGTTAGGCCTGGAGCAGCCTAATTGGGACCTGGAGCTGCCAAGCCAAATTCTAGCTGCGTCACAATGGTGTACCATGAGGGGTAGAGAGGCATGGGGCTAGGGGGAAAGGGGGAAGGGGGCATAAAGGTATGGTTCTGTTGGCCTGGTTTAAAGGAAGGTTTGTGTGAAGCTTTGGCTTAATGAGCTTCTGTGTTAAACCAAAAGTATGGATTTTGTGCATTTTTATATGCTTTGTACTGTTTTATGTAGTTGTGAATAGCATTTCCATTTAAACTTTCCAATCCTATCCAATCCTTTGTGTGGGCATTTTTTCTTTTTCCCCTTTTGGAAGAGGTAAAAGAGCACTCTGTCTCACACTAAACTAAGACACTCAGCTGCACTGTGGAAGTGGCAGGAAGCTATGTTCTCACCCTTTTGAGCAGGACAGGTGTGGGACACACAAACCAGTAGCCAATACTCAAGAGAACAATGTAAGTAAGTATAGCAGCAATCCTTGACAAGAACTAGGAAGCTCTGCTAGAGAAATGAGGGTATTAAGAAACCTCCCTCAAAGGCTTTGTCATGGCCAGTACCTACTGATGGACTGCACCTCCATGAATGCATCAAATACTGTTTCACAGAACCATAGCATTGTCAGGGTTGGAAGGGACCTCAAGGATCATCTAATTGCAACCCCCCTGCCATGGGCAGGGACACCTCACACTGCATCAGGTTGCCCAGAGCCACACTGGCCTGGCCTTCAAAACCTCCAGGGATGGGGCTTCCACCTGGGCAACCTGTTCCCTGGGCAACCTGTTCCAGGGTCTCACCACCCTCATGGTAAAGAGCTTCTTCCTAACATCCAATTTGAACCTACCCATTTCTAGTTTTCCTCCATTTCCCCCCTGGTTCTATCACTACTTGACACCCTAAAAAGTCTCTCACCAGCGGCCCCCTTCAGGTACTGGAAGGCCACAATAAGGTCTCCTTGGAGCCTTCTCTACTTCAGACTGAATATCCCCAACTCCCTCAGTCTGACCTCATAGGAGAGGTGCTCCAGCCCTCTCATCATCCTTGTGGCCCTTCTCTGGAAATGTCCCAGCATGTCCAGATCCCTCCTGTAATAGGGGCTCCAGGTGGGTGCTCACCAGAGTGGAGCAGAGGGGAAGAATCACCTCCCTTGACATACTGGCTGTGCTTCTCTTGATACAGCCCAGGATGTGATTGGCTTTTTGGGCTGCAATTGCACACTGCTGGCTCATGTTGAGCTCTCATGGCTGGCTCTGTTGAGCTAACAGAAGAGAATGTCCCCTTTATAGGGGCCTAGAACAAAGTTGATGTGGAAACTAAATTACCTTCCTATCATTAAAACTATCCTCATATCAATAAAAGCAGTACTGCCAGTGCAAAGGGTTTTATCACGGGAGCTGGTCACACTCATTGATGGGGCTTTAAATTAGGTTGGAAAAGGGAGTGGGGAAGGACCAGGCTTACAGCAGACAAGCATGGAACACTTGTGGGATGGTGTGATGGCTCCACTGCTATCTCAGGGGAAGTAGGACAGAGGGCCACAAAATAAGGAAGATGCAAGGGCCACTGATGAGCTAGAATTCACTTCTTAGTGAAGTTAGGAGGAGAGTACACAGAACTACATCCTTGGACCTCTAGAGGACAGACTTTGCCTTAGAGCAATTAATAAACAGAATAGTAGACCCCTATTGAGGCTAGATTACCAATAGCACTGCAGTTGTTTTTTGTTTGGTTGCTTTTGTTTTGTTTGGGGTTTGTTAGGATTTTTTCTTTTGTTCTTCAGCAAGTCAGTTAGTCTCTCCAGAGATCTCTCCATCTATGGATCACTTCCAGAGGGACCTCGACAGGCTGGACAGATGGGCAGAGTCCAACATGATAGCATTCAACATGTCCAAGTGCCAGGTGCTGCGTTTTGGCCACAACAACCCCATGCAGTGCTACAGGCTGGGATGGAGTGGCTGGAGAGCAGCCAAACAGAAAAGGACCGGGGGGTACTGATTGACAGCTGGCTGAATGTGAGCCAGCAGTGTGCCCAGTCTGCATCAAGAGTAGTGTGGCGAGCAGGAGCAGGGAGGTCATTCTGCCCCTGTACTCAGCACTGGTTAGGCCACACCTTGAGTACTGTGTCCAGTTCTGGACGCCTCAATTTAAGAAAGACATTGAGACTCTTGAACGAGTCCAGAGAAGGGCAAGGAGGCTGGGGAGAGGCCTCAAGCATAAGCCCTATGAGGAGAGACTGAGTGAGCTGGGGTTGCTTAGCCTGGAGAAGAGGAGGCTCAGGGGAGACCTTATTGCTGTCTACAACTACCTGAAAGGAGGTTGTAGTCAGGTGGGGGTTGGTCTCTTCTCCCAGGCAATCAGAACCAGAACAAGAGGACACAGTCTCAAGCTGCACCAGGGGAAATTTAGGCTCGAGGTGAGGAGAAAGTTCTTCACGGAGAGAGTTGTTAGCTGTTGGACTGCACTGCCCAGGGAGGTGGTGGAGTCACCATCCCTGGAGGGATTGGACGTGGCACTGGTACCATGGTTTAGTAGTCATGAGGTCTTGAGTGACAGGTTGGACTTGATGATCTTTGAGGTCTTTTACAACCTTATTGATTCTATGAGTCTACACACAAAAAACCCAACCAAACCAACATCAAAAAACCCAAACAAACCAAACCCAAAAGAAACAACATACACACACACACACAAACAAACAAAACCCACTAAAACAAAACAAACAAAGAAAACCCCACAAAACTTACACCTAAGAGATTTAGATTTTGTTCTCCCAAGGGTGATGTCAGGATTTAAGTCTAATTCTTCTGCCCTTTGGTGAGACTGAATGTACCATGCTTGACTCAAGAAGCAAGAAGTACTTCATCCTTAAGAAGGTCATAAACCTCAGAACTTCTTGACAGTTTTAAGCACAGAAGTTAATAATCACAAAATATTTTAAGTAGGCAGCATGTTGTATTACATATAGTTAATACTGTGAACCAAGAAGAACAATTATTCTCTTACAGAAGAAAGACCACACAAGATTAAGAAGAAAAGAGGTACTTTCAATCTCTGTTTTTTAAGTCTTCTGCAGTAGAGCACAGGCTGTTTGTTGTAGTATGGGTGTAAGTGTTCGAGCACCCTAGAGCACAGCTTCCAAGCCAAGATGTTAGCAAGCGAAGACGTTTATTATGTTACACAGCAAAGTTATATACTCTATCAGAAGGCATAGTTGTCACATCTTAGCTGGCTATTTTCTACTGGCATGCGTGTAATTAAGGCATACAATAGGTTAAAATAACAAAACAATATTATAACACATCCAACCAAATTCTGCCAAGTTTCTCCCTTCAGTTACAAGATGTTTACATTCTTTTCTAAGTCAGAGACCATACATAACCTTCTCTAATTCAAGCAACGGCAAATCTTCCCCTACATTTCCCTCTTTCTTTCTCTCAGTTACTGATAAGGTGTGCTTTCCTAACTCAAGGGCAACACATAGCTGTTCCAAAACTATCCGAAAACAACCCTTCTCCTACAGCTGTCAACTGCAGTAAATCTGACATGCCTAGATGGAAAGAGCAGGATGAAGATAACTACCTGAAAGGAGGTAGTAGTGAGGTGGGGGTTGGTCTCTTCTCCCTCATATCTGGTGATGGAACAGGAGGAAATGTCCCAAAATTGTGCCAGCAGAGGTTTAGATTGGATATTAGGAAAATTTCCATTACAGAAAGAGTGGTCAGGCATCAGAAGAGGTTTCCCAGGGAGGTGATGGAGTCACTATCCCTAGAGGTGTTCAAGAAACATGTGAAAATGGCTGTTTTGAACATGGTTTAATAGATACGGTTTACTTATGTTGCTGTTTAGACTCGATCTTAGAAGTCTTTTCCAAGCAAAACAGTTCTATGATTCTAAGACAAGTTGCACTAACAGTCAGAGTTGCACTAACAATGGATGCACAAGAGTTGTGCTCCAGATAGAGAATTAAACCAAATGCACACCTCAAGCCGAAGATACATTGTGCTAAAATTGGAATAAGAGCAAGATGGACACAAGACAAAATATTCATCTCCTTGTCAGCTACTTTTTGAGCTGCAACTAGGTGAGGGAAGTTTTACCAACACTTATATATAGACCAGCCTTCTTTGAGCTCTTATTCCCACTAGGAATTTCAATAAGCAATCCAAGGAACCTGCAACTGTTTTCAAACATTGAGTTCAAGAAGGAACACACTTATCCTGACTGTATTGGGCTATTTTATCTCTGCCTTTCTAATTCTCCCCCTGCAGAGCAGAAGGAAGGCACACTCTGAAGGCAGTATAGGAGAGAAGAGCAGTGACAGCTGGGAGCCATCTGAAGTAAAGAAGGCCATTTGCAGGGGGTTTCCTCCCCCAGCATGCCACCATCCCCTACACAAGGCTCTCCCTCCTGCAACCCCTCACTGCTTCATTAGTTGTAAATGATGTTGCTTAGGAAGGAAGCAGAACTTTATTAACATTCAGAGGGGCCAGCACTGCACAGAGAAACTCGCTGGTAATCAGCAAATCAAGATCAAACATTATGTTCTGCCTCCCTCCCAAATTTGGACTCTCCAACACATGACTCTCTCTTGTTCCTCACCCTCAAAGACTGCAAATTAATAACACCATCATTTCTACCCTTGCCTCCAACACTAAAGAAAAACTCCAGTTGCCAACCACTCTCACACTGCCCCTGTTAAGTGTGGAAAGGGCAGTAATTCCAATGGAGTTAGTGAACTCACTAAGCCAGAAGGCCTCATTCAGCCCAGTCTTAGAAGATGCTATCACGATTTGGTTTTTTCTGGGGCTACAAGGATAAACTCCTTAATGCCATTACTCTCTGGTGTGCTTTCATGCAAGTTCATCCATCCAAGCAGTAGCTACTATTCCAGGCTGAAAGTAATCTATTTACAGTAGACTTCATTTACGCCAGGGAAGACAAACCTAGTCAGACACTTGCCACACTTTGTGGCATGTTATTCCTTCACTGTGTTGATTGAAAACCTCTATTAATTAGATGAATACCATTCCCCTAGGGCTTGTCACTAAGAGGTGAGGCACCTGCCATTGTACAATCATGAGTACATGCTGCACTTTCAATAAGGGAGGTAAAGGAGTCTCAAAGTCTCGGAATAATTTCTTGCGTGGTCACTATTCTACAGCTAAATAAAACATTTATTCTCTACAGCACTCCAGTTGCCAAACACACTATTTCTCCCAATACACAAAGTATTACAAAATTTGGTATCTTCTCAGTTGGAGCATGAATTTTAAAAATGGCTTTTAGTCCTGTAGCTTCCCTGGCAAGAGAGGACACAGAATTATGGGTGCTGAGTCACAGCTTTCCTCATAGCACCTCGCTTACAATAAACCTCTACTATATTTAACCTGTGCTTTCAGTTGAGAAGGAACAGGCGGGTTTAAATGCAAAGAAATCCACAAGATTCATGTTGAAGTTTGTACAACTCCTCGCTACAGCTGGAGCATGAGAAAATTGTCCTACATTCATGACAGTTTAAAAAGGCAGAGATGCTTCTTTTTGCAGAATGTCTTTTCAAACATTGTAAGCCATGACTGAAATAATCAGCCACAGGCCAGACTAACCCAGAGGAGAGGCCTGCAGGAAATAGAATCACAGAATCACACAGAATCACAGAATCACCAAGGTTGGAAGAGACATCAAAGATCATCGAGTCCAACCTGTCACCACAGACCTCACGACTAAACCATGGCACCAAGTGCCATGTTCAATCCCCTCTTGAACACCTCCAGGGATAGAGTTTCTGTTTCTGCAGAGAGAAGAACACAGTTCAACCAAACAATGGTAGATGGTCTGAAAATGAAACCCAAAACTGAAAAAAGAGGGATTTTTGAGAAAATAATTATTTACCTCTTTTTGACCAGCAGCAGAGCTTCTGAAGAATTCAAATTGATTTTATTTTTTTAATATTTGAGTTGCAATTTCCTCTGACAGAATTAATCATCAAAAAACCCAGTTGTTTTTTTTTTTTTTTCCTGGAAGACAATAAACAAATTACAATCTTAAGAGAACTGTCCCTTAGGGCTAGCACGTTTATGTTCACAAACATAAGCATGACCAATGGGATATCGTGAACTATGATCATGACATGACCTGATCATTTGTTATGGTCGTAAGGAGGCTATTAATATTCAATAGGCAGAACAATAATAAAAGTATTAATAACTTTATTAATCATTTAAAAATCCCATAGAAAATATTAATTAAACCTATTAGCTGGTTTGAAATATTCGGTTGTGGAACAGATCCCTCACCAGCAGGAAGAAGTAACAATTTAAGCAACATGAGCAAAAACCCAGAAACAACAAACAGCAACTTGAACTGTAAAGAAAAAAGGGAACATCAGCAATGGAGATGGAGATTGACCACAAGGCGGGGGAGGGACTCCAGAATTCCCTAGGGCAACAGATCTTTAATAGTTGCTTATAAAACTCAGATATCATAATTACTCACTGATCCTGGCACCCTGCGGCACGCGTGGGGATTGAAACAAAACCAAAATGGTGTCGACCACGTGGGAGCTGCAGGAGCAGAGTTTCACTTTCTGTTGGTGTCTGCAGCTGGTCACTGAGGCACATTCAGGATTTATCTCCAAAGGCTTTGTATCTGGAAGCGTTGTAGCAAAGAGGTTGCTGCCGAGGCTTACAGGGTTTGCAATCTCTGCAGTAGTGCTTGTTCCTTCTTCCAATAAAAGGAAACTGTCCTGGGGCCTCAGCTCCTCCTGGGGTTTGTCTCTCGGCCTGGCAAGACGCGTCTGTCTGCTCCTGGGCTTTACAACTCTATACAGAGAGGAATCTTTGCAGTCCTGCCTTGGTAAACTGAAATACAGCTTGGATCCCAAGCGAGGCTTGTAGTTTCTCCCAGAGCTTGGACAATTTCAAGGCAAGGCTCTGGCTCTTTGGGATGGTACTTATAGTTTTCTCAAGACAATGATGACCAGTGACAACAAAGATTGAGAGACAAAAACCTGACCTATAGAATGAGTTTCCTCCAAATGTGACCAAAGGCACACACACCTGGCCCACTTGGACTCCAGGGCATGTTCAGACAAGCCTGGGCAATATGGGCATTTTCCTGAAAAAACAGACCTGCTGGCTCCTTCCCCATTGTCTCATTCAGAGTATTTTTGAGGCTTTTTGTCCCTTCTGGACATCATTACATGGTGGAGCTTAGTATTATACAAGGCAGAAGCAGGGCAATACGTAGGATTACAACCCTGGGCTTCCACATGGCTAACTTTGTACTCATCAAAGATCTACTTGCAGAAATCCCATGGACTAACACTCCGGAGAATAAAGGAGCCCAAGAAAGCTGGTCAATCTTTAAATGCCTTCCTCCAAGCCCAAGATAGGTATGTTCCCTTGAGTAAAAAAAATTGGGTAGATGTGCCAGGAGACCTTCATGGATGAGCAAGGAACTTCTGAAGGAAATCTCATGGAAGAAAGAAACTTTCAGTTCATGGAAGAAGGTTCTTGTCACTTGGGAGGACTTGTCACTTGGGAGAACTATAGAGAACTTGTCAGGGCATGTAGGAAGGCAACAAAGAAGGCCAAAGACCTTTAGAACTAAAACTGGCATGAGAAGTAAGAGAGAACAAGAAGGGGTTTTTCAAATATATAAGTAGAAAAGGGAATAGGGAAAGTCTGGGCCCACTGCTGAAGGAGGTGGCAGCCCTGATAACTAAGGATGCAGAGAAGGCAGAGTTGATAAATACCTTCTTTGCTTTGGTTTTTATTCCTAAGACCAGCCCCTGTGAATTCCAGACCCTGGATGAAAGAGAAGCAGCCTGGAGGAGGGAAGACTCTCCACTAGTCAATGTAGACTGGGTTAGGGATCAGTTACACAAATTGAATATACACACGTCTGCAGGCCCTGTTGAGATGCACCCAAGAGTGTTGAGAGAGCTGCCTGATGTTGTTGCTCTCTCCATCATTTTTGCAAAATCCTGGCAGATAGGAGAGGTGCCTGAGGACTGGAGGAGAGCCAATGTCACTTCAGTCTTCAAAAAGGCCAAGAAAGAGGTTCCAGGAAACTATAGACCAGTGAACCTCACCTCCATCCCTGGAAAAATTATGGAGTAGCTCATCCTGGAGGTCATCTCTAGGCACTTGAAAGAGAAGAAGGTTTTTAGGAGTAGCCAACATGGATTTACCAAGGGGAAACCATGCTTGACTAACCTGAAAGCATTCTACGGGGTCGTAATAGAATGGGTAGATGCAGGGAGACCAGACCTTGACCTTAGTAAGGATTTTGATGCTGTCTCCCATAACATCCTTGTGAGCAAGCTCAGGAAGTATGGGATAGAAGAACAGACAGTGAGATGGATTAGGAACTGGTTACAAAATAGAGTCCAAAGAGTGGTGATCAGTGATGCCAAGTCCATCTGGAGACCTGTAACTAGTAGAGTTCCCCAGGGATCAGTACTGGGTCCAGTCCTGTTCAACATCTTTATCAATGACATTGATGCGGGGACAGACAGACAGTCTGCTCAGCATGTTTGCTGATGATACCTAACTGGGAGGCTTGGCTGATACACCTGAAGGCTGTGCAGCATTCAGCGAAACCTGGACAGACTGGAGAGCTGGGCAGAGAGAAACCGAATGAGGTTCAAAAAGGGTAAGTGCAGAGCCCTGCACCTGGGAAGGAATAATAAACTGCACCAGTTCAGGTTAGGAGGTGATCTGCTAGAGAGCAGCACCTGGGAGTCCTGGTGGATAACAAGGTACAACGTGCCCTTGTGGCCAAGAAGGCAAATGGGATCCTGGGGTGCATTGGAGTGTCCAATATTGGGGTCCTGGGGTACATCCTGGAGTGTCCAGCAAAATGAGGGAGGTTCTGCTCTGCCCTGGTGAGGCCCCACCTGGAATATTGTATCCAGTTCTGAGCCCCCAGTTCAAGAGGGACAAGGATCTACTTGAAAGAGTCCAACAAAGGGCTACAAGGTGATTAAGAGACTGGAGCATATGCCTTATGAGGAAAGGCTGAGAGATCTGGGGTTTTCTAGTCTGGAGAGGAGAAGAACAAGAGTCTCCTTCTCTGGAGACGTTCAAGACCCATCTGGATGCATCCCTATGTGATCTACACTAGATTGTATGGTCCTGCTCTGGCAGGGAGGTTGGACTCAAGATCTCCAGAGGTCCCTGTCCTGAAGGGACAAAAGGCTTCTAAAATGCTGCGAATCAGACAATGGGGCAGGAGCCACCAGGTCTGGTTTTTCAGGAAATTGCCCACGTTGCCCAGGCTTGTCTGAACATGCCCTGCAGTCCAGGTGGGACAGATGTGTGTGCCTTTGACCACGCTTGGAGAAAACTCATTCTATGGGTTACAGTGTCAGGTTTTTCTCTCTCAATCTTTGTTGTCACTGGCCATCATTGTGTCAGGAAATCTATAAATACCAGCCCAAAGAGCCAGAGCTTTGCCTTGCAATTGTCCAAGCTCTGGGAGAAGTCACAAGCCTCACTTGGAATCCAAGCTATGCTTCAGTTTATCCATACAAGATTGCAAGACCCCTGGATGTAGAGCATTGTAAAGCCCAGGAGCAGAATGGGCGTGTCTCCATGGGCTGAGAGATGAAACCCAGGAGGAGAGTCCCCAGGAGAGTTTTGTTTCACTGGAAGAAGCAATGAGCACCACTGCAATGATTGCAGCTGAAGGACCTCTACAAATAGGCAAAGCTACAAAGCCAACAGGCCCCGCAAATCCTGGCAGCAACCTCTTTTCAACAAAGCTTTTCGACAAAGCTTTCAGCTACAAAGCCTTCAGAGATAAACCATGTATGGGCA